>NC_089509.1:43574696-43875873 GCF_036850995.1 Saccopteryx leptura | reverse complement strand
TTTATAGCCATAAAAAATCCAAAGTCCTTAATAAAATAAGTCCTTTATACATGATTGCTAATCTAATAGTTTATTTATAAATATGTATAATATAACTTCCTACTGTAGCTAGTTTATAATTCAGTACATTTCTACTGAAGCATAAAGTGTTTCCATTTAAGTTGGAGTCTTATGATGTGCTAATGCTTTTAGGTTGTAAATTACTTGTTCCAGATGGAGGAAAAAAGAAAAATAAATGGACTTAGGGCTAGTTTCTCATTTATCATTTATATTCACTATTATTATTTTTTTAAACTCAGCCCAGTAGAAGAATCTTGTGTCCACACATTTTAGAAACAAAATTTAAATACACAAACTATATACAAAACCTAACCCCTTTTATAGTACTAGTATATATAAACTGTCAGTATGTCCCACAAAATCATGATTTAAACGGACAATATGCTAAAATTACAGTAACTTCAATATATATTCTACAACAAACAAATGTGGCACTGAGAAATGAAATAATCTTATCAGTTTAAAATTGCTATTTTAGAATCTTTTTCCTTCTCATTCATATCTATTGTCAAACATCAAATATCCTAACTGCATGGAATTGTTAATATTTTCTCTCCTATCTATTACATATTGTAAAAGACCCAAATAGGTCTACTGATTTTTGAATGCCTTCTGGGTCAACCAGAAATTTCCCCATTTTTATGCACCTGTGTTCTTTGATGACTTGTTGCTTTATTAGATACTCCCATCTTTCAATTTCTTTGATTTCCTAGCTATGAGTAGTAATTCCCACTCACTTACTAAAGTTACATTACTCTCTGCTCCTGCAACTATTCCCTGACACTCTCTGAGTGCGAGCCTGACCTTGGCCTGGGGAACAGACAGTAGGCTGCGCAGCTCTGTGGGCTCCTCCTACTGCTGACCTACAGGAAAGGGGCAGTGGGCAGGGGAGTCTCCCACTGGTGCCGCTCCCCATCTCTCATTTTACACGTAAGCACTAAGGCTGGCAACCACCTAGGCTCTTCATAATTATTGTCCCCCGGAAAAGAAAACCTGTGAAGTTGTGATTTATGGCAAAATGCACCTTACAGGATGCGGCTGGAAGATTTAAGCAACAACTACTGATAACTCTGAAAAAAGGATTCAATTTATGACTTCAACAGCTTCTTCCTGGTGGGTAGTATACACTGTGTATGGTTATTTTTATGACTGGAATGGTGCTCTTTCTTTCCTTTCCTTTCCTTTTTTTTTTTTTTGACAGAGACAGAGTCAGAAAGAGGGACATATAGGGACAGACAGACAGGAAGGGAGAGAGATGAGAAGCATCAATTCTTCATTGCGGCATCTTTGGTTGTTCATTGATTGCTTTCTCATGCGTGCCTTGAGTGGGGGGCCTAGAGCAGAGCAAGTGACCCCTTGCTCAAGCCAGCAACCTTGGGCTTCAAGGTAGTGACTTTTGGGGTCAAGCTAGCAACCATGGGGTCATGTCTATGATCCCATGCCCAAGCCAGAGACTCTGTGCTCAAGCTGGTGAGCACACATTCAAGCCGGTGACCCTGCGCTCAAGCCGGAGATCTTGGGGTTTCGAACCTGAGTCCTCTGCATCCCAGTCCAACGCTTTATCCACTGCGCAACTGCCTGGTCAGGCGATGTACTCTTTCTTAAAGAGACGTTAAGTCCAAGGTATTTTCTTTAAGAGATATTCTGCAAAATGTTTTCCATCATGAAGAAGTATCATTACATGTACACATATTTGCATTGTCATTTTCCTCAAGACTTATTATTCTAATTTGTATTTTCTGTGATTCTGGTGTTTATTTTTTATTACATGAATTCTGAAAAGCTACCTCAAACTTTGGTAGAACACAAGAGACCTATAGTACAAATACATAAATTGTTAAGAGATATGAAAACAAAGGCAAGGTAACAATAGAGCATAAGTGGCTCAAAACAACTCTACTACTTCTAGGGGAGCTTCTCAAGTCTGCTTCCCAACCAGCCTGAGAAAAAGAAATGTTTTGCAAAATGCACAGTTTTCCCCACGATTTGGGAAGTATCTCTTTGAACATTCAAACTTAAAAAGCTTTAGCATTTTTATTGTTTTAAAATTATTTATTGATTTTTAGAGAGGGAGACAGACAGACAAAAACATTTATCTGTTTATGTATGTGCCCTGACTGGGGATTGAACCATCAACCTTTGCATATTGGGACGAATCTCTAGCCAACCGAGGTGTCCAGCCAGGGACTATCCTATCCCTAGTACATGTGAAAAACCAACCAGCTGATCAACCAACCAACCAACCAGAAAAAATAAGCTATCTAGTTCTGTTGAACTGAATGAGAAAGAAATGAAAATCTTTTCTGCATAGGGCATCCTGAGCTCTTAGAAAATGACTCTGCAGGAAGATAGCAATTTAAAAACCAAATTCAGCACCTGGTTTCAGCTTCTGGCATTTCAACAAAATGCAATACCCTGAAAGCACCTGAGCAGGCAGCGCGCCCTCCCAGGGAGCAAGTGATCAAACCACTGTCCTGCCAACAATTCACCGATTGCTAAAAAGCTTTTAAAATACTAAGCGTTTCAAGTAAAATTTGTAATAAAAAAGAAAAATTGTTTGCAAATAAATGTGCAAAAAATTAAGGAAAAATGAGGAATAGTAACAGACCTTCAATCTTAAATCCTTTTGTGTAATCTTTTCTAATTTTGGAAAGAAAACTGAATAAAAATGTTACTTTTTAAAATTTAAATTATTTTATTTTTATTTAGTGAGAGGAGGAGAGGCAAAAAGACAGATTCCTACATGTGGCCCAACCAGGATCCACCCAGCAAGCCCACTAAGGGGCAATGCTCTGCCCATCTGGGGCATTGCTCTGTTGCTCAGCTATCAGGCCCCTCTTAGTGCCTGAAGTGGAAGGCCAGGTAGCCATCCTCAAGTGCCTAGGGTCAACTCACTCCAATTGAGCCATGGTAGAAGGAGGAAGAGTGAAAGAAAGAGAGATAAGTGAGAGTGAGGGGGGAGGGGTTGAGAAGCAGATGGGCACTTCTCCTATGTGCCCTGATCAGAAATCGAACCCGGGACATCTGCACACAGGGCTGATACTCTACTATTGAGCCAAAGATGTTTCTTTGACAAGACCTAGTCAAAAGCAAAATAGACTGAAGACCTTTGAAATATACTGTTTCCATTGAACCCCCTGCTTACAATGAGGTCCCTCAGTTTCAAACTGAAAAAATTTTTCATTACACTCAGTATCTGTGTGGGAAGTGGTAATGAGAAGAAGCAGTTAAACTTCACAATAAAAGTAGTGGCAAAATTGTCATTTTATCTTATTATTTACTTACTGTCAAACTTCTAAAGGGCATCTATAACCACTTACAGAAAGAAACATGAAACAAATATTTTTATTCATACAATCAAATTTCAATTTTCTACTGTTATCATTATAGCTTAATGCCATGGCTAAGAAGTAGGCAAATCTAAAAAATCAAACAAAAACACTCACAAATAGTAACAAATAATAACAATAACAAGTAATAATAGTTAAAAATAATAAAAATGTGGAATATAGACAGTTGTGATTTCTGTATTTAAAGGTTTAATATAGGGGTCCCGAACTACGGCCCACGGGCCCATGCGGCCCCCTGAGGCCATTTATCCGGCCCCCGCCGCACTTCCAGAAGGGGCACCTCTTTCATTGGTGGTCAGTGAGAGGAGCATAGTTCCCATTGAAATACTGGTTAGTTTGTTGATTTAAATTTACTTGTTCTTTGTCGGGAGCCGATCAACAACTACTGGCTGACAAGGTCACAGCAGAAGAAGATGCACAACTGCTGGCTAACAAGGTCACAGCAGAAGAAAATCAAAAACTGCTGATTGACAAAGTCACAGCAGAGAAGACCAATGGCTGCTGGTTGACAAAGTCACCGCAGTGAAGACCAATAGCTGCGGGTTGACAAAGTCACCGCAGAGTAAAGGCACAACGATACTTCCCCTTTGACCTTTTGAATTAATCTGGCCTTATATCCCCCATTTCTGGGTGTGTGCTATCATTTATGGCACAGGGGTAATAGTACCATGCTTTCCCTGTAGATTCATAGTAATTTCTTTGGAAATGAGACAGAGGGTGTGAGTTCCACAGAAAAGCCTGTAAGCCCCTTGAACTGGGCTCATAGACATAAGAGGCTGGCTATGATATCCCTCGTAAAGGGTTAAGTTTGTAGGAGAATTTCTTCTTATTAATCATGTTAGAAAAAATAGATTGTGACTTATGAATAGGTAGGAAACAGTAACTATACACAGAACACCTTTCAGCCTTCACTTAATTCATTACTTTACCTCCCTAGCCTTTTCATGTGATAGAGTAGAGAAACTTTCCTTTCTTCTTGCATACCTGACCTGCAGGTGGTGGAACACTCTGAGAAAAATAAAGTTAGAACTTAACTAGTGTATGAATATAGTAGATAAATAAAATTTGACTAGACAATAGGATCTTATATAAGGTAGAGTTATTAATCAGTACTGACCTTTTAGAAGTTTGTACCAATATTGTTATTGCTATTCAAGTTATTGTATAACTGTACTTTGAATGACTTATCACCTGATTTATAGCTTATAGAAATGAATTAACTGTTATCTAGAAATATGTAACCATAGTGAAACAAAAACAATGATTAATCAATGTATTCTGAATACCATGTGATTGTAACTTAGTGTGTGTGTATAAAAATAAAGTTAGACCAGTCATTGGGAGAGATGCCTGGCAGTAAATGCTAACGAGAGAATAAAGAGAAAGAAAAGAATTCGGCTCTCTCACTCGATTCGTGCCGACGCCGTCTCTTCCTGTGGGACCCCTGGATTCCCCCCGGGGCTGGACCCCGGCAGTTCTTTATTTTAAATATTGTATTTGTTCTTGTTTTGTTCTTTTACTTTAAAATAAGATATGTGCAGTGTGCACAGGGATTTGTTCATAGTTTTTTTTATAGTCCGGCCCTCCAATGGTCTGAAGGACAGTGAACTGGCCCCTGTGTAAAAAGTTTGGGGACCCCTGGTTTAATACATTCCCCCCCAATTAAAACAAAAAAACCCATAAGTAAATACCTCCCAGGTTTGTATATGAATTTGGGCAAGAACATACTCTGACAAAAGGCATGAAACCCAGTTATTAGGTGTGAATTACGAATGTAGCTGTGGTGAGGACAGATGAATTAACTAGAGCTCTGTGAGGAAAACAACTGATTTAGGCTTGCTCACTTGCACTTTGCATGATTAGTGTGAGAGTACGTGGTAGTGCCATGTCTGTACAGTCTGTGTAAGGCCACGGGTGCGTCCCTGCCACCGTGAGAAACCGTTTTGCTGTTCATTTGCCTGCTGCCGTGAGAAGAGGCTTTCCCGTCTGTTTGCTCTTCCACCTTCGCGAGACTAACAAACAGGAATGGCCCAATGCTTTCTGGCTTCGCATTGTCTCTACCATCTGCCCAAATCCAGTGTGGACCTGCCTCGCCCCGACCGTGGGCATCACAGTGTATTTCCCTCTCACTGAAGTATCTGGGGAGCTGTTTATATATATGAACACACACACGCACACACATATAATATTTACATATACAGGCAGTCCCTGGGTTACAAACAAGATAGGTTTTGTGGGTTTGTTTTTAGGTTGAATTTGTATGTAAGTTGAAACAGGTACATTTACCTATCAAATGCAACTTAGATGCTGTCTTAACAGAGTATTTATTTTTACCTTTCTGTACATATAAATACTTAAATATTTTCAAAGCCACAGAACATATCTTCCTTGTAACCCTTGGACTGCCTCTATCCAGTTTATGGATAAATCATATTTAATGCATTAGTAAATTGTGAAGATGGTGTTCAAATGACTGAAGCTCAGTAAATATATCAGAAGTGAGAGAAGGTAGAAAAAATGTCAAATGCCCAGATATTTCATTGCTTATCATGTGTCTTCATAATCGAAGCTCATTGCCTCTATATATAAACCAACACGATTATGCACTGTGCCTCCTTGGCTTTTTGGTAGTTAAAAAGCTACAACTGTCCACCTCAGCCCAGTGCAGCCATGACTGGTGTAGGATAGGAAGGAGACCACACAGAAAGTTAGGCTGTTTCTGAGGCTCTACTTTAGGTGGCACTTCTGGCAAGACTATAGTTCCTCTGTGGCTCCAGCTAATGCTGGAGAACAACCCCAACCACCTCCAAAACCACCTAGCCTTATGTCCCTTTTATCTTAGAAATGGCAGTAGCTTCCTGGTAAGCTTAATCTCTTGAGTGCTTCACCTTGCATTCTCCCAAACCTCCCAACCTGCACTTTCTTAACTTCCTGTATCAAATCCCACATATTCAGCCACCTGACATGGGCTCAGTTTTCCCGACACGCCTTGAGTGATATACCTACTTTCCCTGGGCTACAAAGAACTCTTTATCTATCAAACACTAACCCACCAATATAAAGGGGTAATACAGAGGTACTTTAATATTTTGTAGATAGTTAGAAATATAAATGATGATAATAATGAGGGAATATGAGAGAACCAACCTCATATCCATTCAGGCAGGGAGAATTAGTACAATCTTTTCAAGAAAGCAACTTGGTTACATATATTAAGAGCCTTAAAAATGTTCTATATACATTAAATAATTTTCTTCTTAAAAATCTAGTGTAAGGTAAAATAAAAGGTGCCGATATAATTTTATATACAGGGATGTTTACCACAATGTTATGAGAATAAAAAGTTAGAAACAAATACAATAATATACTATATACTTAGAGATTTTCCTTATAGCAGCCCCCAACCCCAAGTTTTAAGTGTATACAGTTACACACCTCCACTAGACCTGAAGCACTGAAGAGAGCAAGGATACTTGCTTTAAACATTGACAACTATGTGCTAGACAACTATTAAAGGCTCTTAAGAAATAGTTCTGGAATAAATTAATGATGTAGTAGTATTAAAGATAAGCTTACAGAAGAATTTTTATATTAAATGATAATTTTGCCAAAGCCAAATAACAAATGCACTATATTGCGCTTTGCATTTTTCTTTAAACTAACTTTTTCAAATCACTTTTAAACAGTTCATATCTCTGCTATTTCTCCTGAGGCATGTTTAACAGGTGACTTTTTTCTCAAAGGAATTTCAGAGCTCAAAACCTGCAGGAGGAGAGTTCAGAGTTCCCGATATTTGTACATCTCTGTAATTTGACCCAGATGACTGTCGAGACCTTGCACATCTCATCATCTCCCAGACCAGTTTTAAAATGTTCCACGTAGCACTTCTGTTGTCTCTTTTGCTACTACTGACCATGCCCTCTCCAACACACAAGCCCTAGGTTCCAGGCCCATCTTTTCACAAAGCTTTCTCAGAAGCAGGTTTTACATTTATAGCAATGCTTCCCACATAATATTTATTTGGCAATTAACCATAGTATTTTATGGCATGCCCTGTATTAGACTGCTCTCTGTAAGTTTCAGTAAGTAGCTTTTCACATAATCGATGGTTTGAGTAAACACTACAGTTCTTGGGAATAGCTTTTTTGTAACGAGCAGAGTGTCTTGTATGCACTATAATTATTACAAGTCTCCTGGTACCAGGTTCAGGCAAACTCAGATAACCAGGCATTTGGTGATCTGAGTTCTACTCAATTCAAGCCTTGTTTAAAAACTGCCAAAGTATTTAGATATCAAAGCATATTCTAGCACTTATATGTTGTTGGCAGCATCCTTTACATTATAAGCTCCATGGAAAGTGAGGGGGTGTGCGTGTTGAACATCCCTGTCTGACCAGCAATGTGTATAGTACTGGGTCCGTGATGTGGCTGCTCAATAAATATTTTATGACTGAAGACTGAGAAGGACATCAAATATTTGTGGAAGTGGCAGATATTCTTCTTAATTCATCCTTTAGATGAGGTGAATTTAGGGTAAAGAGAAAAAATCAGAAGAAGCTTCCAGACTATATTGTAGCTACTAGATATTCTACATTAAAAAAAAAAAAAAGAAAGAAAAAGGCCCTGGCTGGTTAACTCAGTGCTAGAGCATCGACTCCGTGTGTGGAGGTCCCGGGTTCGATTCCCGGCCAGGGCACACAGGAGAAGCGCCCATCTGCTTCTCCACCCCTCCCCCTCTCCTTCCTCTCTGTCTCTCTCTTCCCCTCCCACAGCCAAGGCTCCATTGGAGCAAAGTTGGCCCGGTGCTGAGGATAACTCCATGGACTCCACCTCAGTTGCTAGAATGGCTCCAGCCACAAGGGAGCAATGTCCAGATGGGCAGAGCATTGTCCCCTGGTGGGCATGCTGGGTGGATTCCAAGTCGGACACATGCAGGAGTCTGACTGCCCCTCCCTTCAGAAAAATACAAAAAAACAAACCAAACCAAAACAAAAACAAAAAACCTTGACTTATGTAAATGATTAGCAACTTTCCCATATTATATAGTGTGTCCGTAAAGTCATGGTGCACTTTTGACTGGTCACAGGAAAGCAACAAGATGATAGAAATGTGAAATCTGCATCAAATAAGAGGAAAACTCTCCCAGTTTCATACCTATTCACTGCAGTTTGATGGGGCTCACGCACAGATTTTTTATAAATCCTTAGGTAGCTATCCCGTAGGACTCGTCACTGACTGATGGCCTACCAGAACTGGGTTTCTCCACCAATCTGCCGGTTTCCTTCAACTGCTTATCCCACCAAGTAATGTTATTCCTATGTGGTGGCGCTTCCTTATAAACACACCGATATTCACATTGCGCTTTGGTCATGGATTCAAATTTAGGGAGCCACAGAACACACTGAACTTTCCTCTGTACCGCCCACATCTCGACTGGCATGGCCGTGGGCTGCTCCGCTGTATACATGGTGTTACGTCATCATCTGTGCATGCGCACATGCTGCCACATCATCCTACAGAAACTGGGAGGGTTTTCCTTTTATTTGGTACAGATTTCACATTTCTATAGTCTTTTGTTGCTTTCCTGTGACCGATCAAAAGTGCCCCATGACTTTACGGACACACTATACATTAACCTTTGTGAGAAAAATCTGTTTCCTTATAAGGTAAAAATTTCAAACATTGGGTTAATATTAACAGTGTTGATGTCCAATGCTTTAACTTTCTTTCCACTGACATACAAATCTATTCCATTATTATTTTTTTATATTTAAGAGTATTAAAAAGTACTACTTGAAAGCAAAATAGCAATATTGTCACTAATAAAGGTTTTGCTGGCTTGGCTTATTTTATCAAGAGGTAGTAAGTTCAGAAAGCAGGCTATATATAAAACTACTTTCTTTTTTGTATATAAAACATAATATTTCATATGATAAAAACTCATACCTGTTGATCTCCAAGGAAATGACTTTTCAGTTGAGCTAAAGAAAAAGGAAAACAAAAACAAAAACATTTATTTCCTTTTTCATAAAATTTAACTGTGTATCTGTTTTACATATAAATATTTAATGTTCACATTCATTTACATGAAGTATAAATACCTCAAACAAAATTTAAAACTACTCTTCTAAGTTAATTATTTAAACTTCCCCATTAATGAGATAAAACTGTATATTTACTTAGAATTAAGGCAAATTATAAAGTGACATAAGATTCTGCTTGGATAAGACAAATAAAAGAGCACAACTACTTATGATAATCATGGTACTCATATGATGTACTATGCTGCTTTTGTGGTAATATGCAAATTACATATACATCAAAATATATACTTAAAAAGAACCAAAAAAATCTGTTAAGAAATTCATTCATTTTACTTATTTTCCAAAGAAGTCCTAGATACAATAAATACAAATGTTAATAGGGTCAGTTTGAATAGAATGTTAACTTACATTGGGGTAGTGAACACAATATAATATTATATAGATGATATATTATAGAATTATACACCTGAAACCTGTAAATTTTATTAACCAATGTCATATCAATAAATTCAATTAAAAAGAAAAAAACTTTATATCAAAATATAAGTTTTGGCCCTGGCTGGGCTTTTCAGTAGTGGAGTGTCAGCCCAGCGTATGAATGTTCCAGGTTCGATTTCCTGTCAAGGCAGGAGTCTACAGCCATACCACCCTGAACGTGCCCGATCTCGTCCAGTCAAGGCAGGAGAAGTGCCTATATGTTTCTCTACCCATCTCCCTCTCTCTCCCTCTCTCTTTCTCTCTCTCTCTCTCTCCTCTTCCTCCTCCTCCTTTCATGCAGCCATGGCTTGACTGGAGTGAGTTGGCCCCAGGCACTGAGGATGGCTCTATGGCCTCCGCCTCAGGCGCTAAAAAGAAACTGGCTCCGCTTGCAAAGGAGCAAGGACCCCTGATGGGCAGAGCATCGCCCCCTTGTGGGCTTGCTGGTTGGATTCCGGTAGGGGCGCACGTGGGAGTCTGACTCTCTGCCTCCTCTGTTCTCACTTAAAAAAACACCACACACACACACACACACACACACACACGGTTTTACAAAGCAGAAGAAATGTATAGCTATATATTTCTCTTGGTTTATAGAGTAAAAATTTAAAAACATATCTGTGACTCTCTCTGCTTCCACCAATCAACACAGGAAAGCATGGTGCAAAGGGGACAGTATGTTAGGAACATATGAAAGAGAGGCTGGATTATTAAGCAGTTACTAAACGCCTGACTGCAAGTGCTGAACATATATTTACCTCCATTATATTATTCAGAATAACCTTATGGATAGGTACACTATTTTTATTTTACAGATAAACTAACTGGCCAAAGACTTATGTTATAACTGGAAGAGTTGGGATTCAAACCCAGGATGGTCTGAATCCAAAGTCAGGGCTTTTCATCACTGTGCTATATGGTACAACAACTTGTGACCACATTTTTGCATTAACACATACACACATACAATATGCCTAGAAAGAAGTATAGAAAAATAAAAACCAAAGTAGTAAGCAGTTATCTCTGTGGCGTACAATTAAAGGGATTTTTCTTTCTAAACATTTGTATTTTATTTTTGAAATCATAGTAAAACACACATTGAAGTATCTGGAGTGTTTATAAACTTAAGGAAAAGGTATGTGACTTTGGGCTTATGGAAACACAGTAAAATTAAGGACCTGGAACAGAAAAGGAACAATCTTTTCTGCGCAATAGCTCTAAGATCTTAAGATTTTGTTACCTCTTGAAATCTCCCCAAGTCATTAGTGGTTAATGAAACTCTTGCTGCTTAAAACTCTGGACTGAATGCGAACTCCCTGAACCTCCATTTTGAGTGTGATTAGCCTCTTCTTCATCAGCGGCATGGCCGCTGACATTCCAGGACCTTGAAATTAGCTGCCAGTAGGGAACATGCTCCCAAAGAATGGAGTCAATCAGTTCGTGCTAATCTTAGCACTCCAGTGATGTTCCTTATCTGAAGCACTCCAAACTGATTTCGAAAGGGACTGATTAGATGGAGAAAAGGTGAAAATTTGTTCAGATACCAGTAAGAGCACATTTGTCTTGCTTTGAGAGTACTATATCATATTCTTCTTATGACTCTAAAAGTGGCTCCCACACTGAATTTAACTTCTCTTGAATGTGCTTTCGTCATTTAGTTCTATTATCTAAATTAGTTTTCTAAGCACCGAGGTTGATATTATTTACTCAACTGTGCTCCTATCAAAGTGTTCCTATTTCTTGTAAATACTAAAATACATGATAAATCAAACTGCCATCCAGAAATGTTTAATACACCAAGTTTCTTGGGAATATCATAAAATACCTTTACAATATGTTTTATTTTTGAAATTATAGATTATAGAATATAAATCGTGTTAATTGCTCAAATTGGGCAAGGGCTACCTCTGTTTTGCTCATCTTTTTGTGTCAAATAACTTGCATATTGCCTGACACACAGCAGATGCTCAAACTCAGACTGTGAAAAATACCAAGTTCTTCATTATTCTGAAAGATCAGGTATATAAATTATCAGTTACTGCTCTGTTCAACCAAGTCAACTTATTCTCCTCTACCATAGGTAGGAAATTCTGGTAGCTGCCTTGTTTTACAATTATGCAAACAGCATTTCTCCGCTGAAAAGGCCTCTTTGGTCATCAATACAGTAAGACCTTTCTAAGTGAAGGCAATGGAAAAAATCTCAGTTCATATTCATTTACCCTATTCTATATTAGGTAAAAGATAGAAATCAATAGGAAAATAAGCTAATATTATGACTCATAAAAAAATTAAAAATAAAGCTGCCTTATGACCAAGTGGTTCCACTTCTGGGAATATATCTGAAGAATTTTGCATGACTAATTTGAAAGAATATATGCACCCAATGTTCATTACAGCTATTTATAATAGCCAAGATTTGGAAGCAGCTCAAGTGTCCATCAGTTGATGAATGGTTAAAAAGGCTGTACTACATTTACACAATGGAATACTAATCGGCCATAAAAAAGAAGGAAATCTTACCCTTTGTGACAGCAAGGATGGAACTAGAGATCATTATGCTAAATGAAATAAGCCAGTCAGAGAAAGACAGATAAGCCAGTCAGATTTCACTCCTTTGTGGAATCTAATGAACAAATTTACCAAACAAAAAAATAGAGATAGGCTCACAGATAGAGCTCAGGCTGACAGTTGTCAAGGGAGGAGAATGGGGGGGGGGGGGGGAGACTGAGTAAAAAAGGACAAAAATAAAAGACAAAAAACTCACGGAAGTGGACAAAAGCGTGGGGCTGGGGATTGGGGGGTTGAGGAGGGTATGAGGGATAAATGGTGATGTATGGCAACTTCACTTGGGGTGGTGAACACACAGTACAGTGCACAGTGGTGTGCTGTGCACTTGTATACCTGAAACCTGTAAGATTTTGTTAACCAATGTCATCCCCCCCAAAAAAACCCCACAAGCGGCAAAAGTTCCATGTTATATTTTGATGACTATAAAGGGGTAGGCAGAAGTAGGTTTACAGTTTTTCAAATGAAAAATAGTACAATTAATAAACAATAGGCCCTAGTCAGGTAGCTCAGTAGGTTAGAGCATTGTCCTGTTATGCCAAGGTTGCAGGTTTGATCCCTGGTAAGGGCACACACAAGAATCAACCAATGAATGCTTAAATAAGTAAAACAAGAAAGCAATGCTTCTCTCAAATCAATTAATAAATATAAATAATACAAGAATAAACTGTTTTGCATACTTACATTTATAAACCTACTTTTGCCAACCACTGTATATTCAGCCCAATTATCTTCATACTAACACTACAATTCTGCTATAACTAGTCATTATATGTTATCTTGAACAGTCTATTTCCTTTTGAACAACTCACTTTAAATAATTCTCAATTAGCCCTGCCCAGTTGGCTCAGTGGTAGAGCATAGGCCTAGCATGCAGGAGTCCTGGGTTCAATTCCCGGTCAGGGCACACAGGAGAAGCACCCATCTGCTTCTCTACCCCTCCCCCTCTCCTTCCTCTCTGTCTCCCTCTTCCCCTCCCACAGCCAAGGCTCCACTGGAGCAAAGTTGGCCCGGGCACTGAGAATGGCTCTGTGACCTCTGCCTCAGGCACTAAGAATGGCTCTGGTTGCAACAGAGTGACGCCCCAGAGGGGCAGAGCATCGCCCCCTGGTGGGCATGCCGGGTGGATCCCGGTCGGGCACATGCGGGAGTCTGTCTGATTGCCTCCCTGTTTCCAACTTCAGAAAAATACAAAAAAAGAAAACCCAAAACTGAATTATTTACTACTCTGAAATTCAGGGATCAGACAATAAATATGTGCCATTTTGAAATGATAAGTCACTGACTATAACTTGTTTTTATTAGAATTAGAGGCAGCTCCCTGTTAGAAAGAATGGCTTATCCCTTCCTTCTTCTCTCTCTCTAACCATCTATTCCTAGAAACACTTCCTCAACCTTTATTGAATGTCTACAATGTGTCTATAGGCACTGTGCCCACAATGATTCCACCCTATTCTCTTCTCTTCTCATATGAAGATACCAAATAGCTTGTGTTCAGGAGGTTCCTGTGGAACATGGAGCACATTTTACAATACAAAAACTGAATTGGACGTAATAACTTAGTTTCAGTGGGAGGATGCATTCACGTTTTCCAAAAATTTAATTATCAACAACCTTCTAGAACAGGGGTAGTCAACCTTTTTATACCTACCACCCACTTTTGTATCTCTGCTAGTAGTAAGATTTTCTAACCGCCCACCAGTTCCACAGTAATGGTGATTTATAAAGTAGGGAAGTAACTTTACTTTATAAAATTTATAAAGCAGAGTTACAGCAAGTTAAAGCATATAATAATAATTGCTTACCAAGTACTTTATGTCAGATTTTCGCTAAGTTTGGCAGAATAAATCTTTATAAAACAACTTGCTATAGTTAAATCTATCTTTTTATTTATACTTTGGTTGCTCTGCTACCGCTCACCATGAAAGCTGGAACGCCCACTTGTGGGCGTAGGGACCAGGTTGACTACCACTGATTTAGAATGAAATTCGTTCTTAAGTTTGGTACTGTCTGGAACAATTAAAAGCAAGTTCATTAGCAAATTAATAAATCAAGACAATTCATTTTAATTTGAACAATGTTAGTTTTGTTTAAAGGATAATGCCTTGCCTTTATTACAATATTACATGGAAATATATAGTAAAGCCCTGTGAGACTGTATACTTATGAAATTAAATAGTTTTTAAAAAATTTTTATTCAGAGACATAAGTTGGAGGCAAAAAATATTTTAGTTGAATATATTTATATATTTTTTGTATTTTTCTGAAGTTAGAAGCGGGGAGGCAGTTCGACAGACTCCCGCATGTGCCTGACTGGGATCCAGTTGGCATGTCCACCAGGGGGCGATGCCTCTGCCCATCTGGGGCGCTGCTCCCTTGTAGTCTGAGCCATTCTAGTACCTGACGCGGAAGTCATAGAGCCGTCCTCAGCACCTGGGCCAACTTTGCTCCAATGGCAGGGGAAGAGAGAGATAGAGAGAAAGGAGAGGGGGAACGGTGGAGAAGAGATGGGCGCTTCTCCTGTGTGCCCTGACCCGAAACTTCCACATGCCAGGCCGATGTGCTACCACTCAGTCAACCGGCCAGGGCTTTGTTGGATATTTATAGCTGTGCAATGTCTTTGAAACTTTCTTTATTTGGCGTTTCCTCATAAGTTAGAAAGCTAACCTGCTCAGACTCCTCTGCAGCCAGGGGTAGGCCAGCCACCGAAAGTCTACCAACACCCACATGAGGGGGTGGCAGTGGTCTGGGAAGCAGCTGTGGTGAGGTCAGCAGTGGCCATGGCTATTCCTCCTGGACACCCTGACCCAGAATGTGGCTCTCCTAGATCTTTCAGGTTGAAGCTTTTGATAAGTTCCTTTTCTGCTTATCCAAGCCAGAGAGGATTTTACTCAACCAAAAGTCCTGACCAATGTCGTAAAACTAGTATTCTGACTAAAAACAAATATAAACAGGCTGTCTGAAAAGAGCCAGAACTTCACTCCTTTAACTCTAGATCTGTATTTTCAAATGCATATTAGATATACTGCATTTCATATTCAACACATTGAAACTCTTTACCCCAAACTAACTCCCATTTACTCATTACTGCCTAGTCTAACTGAACAACATGGAGTCATTTTATCACCTCCGTCCCCATCCCCACTAGTGTGTGAACTGCACGCGGACAGTGAAGTCTGCCTTGTTCACAGATGCACCTCCAGAACCTGCAACAGGATCTGGCACATGGGCATCACCTTGTCTCACCCTCGCCACCAGACAGCTCAGGCCCTCAGTGGGGTCCTCTTGGTCTGCCTAGCTGGCCTACCTACCTTCACCTTTCCACCCTTCCAGGCTCCTTCCCACACCGCTAACAGTGATTGTCCCAATGCTTCAACCTGACATCATTCTCCTGATGCTAGCACACAACAGATCCATAGAAGATCAATTTCAAACATCTTAGGATGGTACAGTTTCAGACCTCCTAGGGCAATGGACGGCAAACTCATCAGTCAACAGAGCCAAATATCAACAGTATAACTGAAATTCCTTTTGAGAGCCAAATTTTTTAAACTTAAGCTATATAGGTAGGTACTTTGTTATTAACTTAATTAGGGTACTCCTAAGGTGGCCTTTGCGCCTGCACTCAAGGGGCCAAAGAGCCGCATGTGGCTCACAAGCCATGGTTTGCCGACCACTGTCCTAGGGGAACAGAAGGCCCTCCACCAGTTTGCTCTTCCCCACAAAAACCTACATTCTAGGCCCTTCTAATTACTTGCAGTTCTTTCACATACCATGCTGCTTCATGCTTCCCATGCTATTTGGGACAGAACATGCAGAAAGAGTCTGGAAGCTCTTTCAAAATGACACAAATTCCAGAATGGCACATGCAGGTACCATCTAACAATACGTATGTTAGATACCCATGAAACTGAACACTCACTCTAATGAAGTTTACCTTCATTTTGTATCACTTAATAACAGTAATGTTTTTTAAAAATGGCCTACCTAATTCTGTACCCAGTTTCACCCTGATTCTAGTGTCTGATGTAAGCCAACCTGCTTTAGTGGATACCAGCAGGTAAACAGCAGGACAGGGGCCGGTGGAGAATTGATGCCACCACATGCTGACTTCACTATGTCATTTCCCTTGTCTTGTGCCAGGTCTATATGGGGCTCTTTCAGTCACTAGTAAGTGCAGACTATTGTCATTCTCTCCAACAGGACACACTAAATTGAGAGAGAATCAAGAGTTATTCCCTTGTTGAAAAGAGAACTGGTCTTAGCATGAGATTAGAAAATAGTCAAACTATAAAATTTATTGCTTTATTTAAAAAAATCATTGTTTTAAGAAATTTAATAAACACATGTATATATGTGCATACATAGAACCCTCATTAATAGGTCAATAAATTAAGCATAGCCAATAAAAAAATTAAACTTCACTTAGTATTAACAGAGAGGAATTACTAAAACAAACTGTTCTAGAAGTTTTTATTTATAGATAGAGGTTGGGTGTGTCCCACCATCTATACTACATATCCTTTACAGCAGTGGTCCCCAATCTATTTTGGGCCACAGACCGGTTCAATGTCAGAAAATATTTTCACGGACTGGCCTTTAGGGTGGGACGGATAAATGTATCATGGGACCGAGACAAGCATCAAGAGTGAGTCTTAGATGAATGTAACAGAGGGAATCTGGTCTTTTTTAAAAAAAAAAAACAAAAAAAAACAACATTGTTCAGACTTAAATATAAATAAAACAAATAATGTAAGTTATTTATTCTTTCTCTGCAGACCAGTACCAAATGGCCCATGGACCGGTACCGGTCCGCGGACCAGGGGTTGGGAACCACTGCTTTACAGCATTCTCCTTGGTGGACAATCATCTTTCAAGATTTAGCTCAGTGAAAATTGATCACTTCTTCTTTTATTCCATAAATGTGCCCAATAATCCACTTCAGTATTTGGACTTTCCATATGACTGAATCACAGCATTTGTTTACCTATCTGTTTCCACTGCCAAACTCTGGCCTTTTGGAGGGTAAAGATTGTGTCTTAATTCTACCTGCATCCAACCATCACTGGGGAGGATGATAAATAAATGACAACTAATCTTAACTCTTTGGATTGTTCTTTTTAAGGCTTATTTTATTTGCTTTTAGAAACTGTTCTATTCATTGTACAAAGGAGTCATATTTCTGACTTTGTTTTTGGCCCTTTCTGTGATTCATAGAAAAAATGTTTGTTTATTGTTCCTATTATATGTATTAATTCAACAAATATTTGTTGATCATCTACTGAGTGTCAGACATTGTTGGAAGCTGAGTTCTAATAGTGACAAGAGGCAAAGTCCTTCCAGGTGCTTACAATTAATTGTCTTGTAATTACTTATTATAGTACCTGTGTGACTCGCCCCATTGGATCACAGCTCCTGAAAAGCAAGCCGTCAAGAGACTTGAAAGGTTGATATTAAAGCCAGAATCTTCTAAGAGAGGACTGATGAATACAGCAGTGTGCTGAGTAAAGAAGCATTCACATAACAACCAAAAGTATGAAACATTTATCTTTTAAAACGTAAGAGCTAGCTTCTCATTTTACTCACCTATTAAATGAAGGTAAATGACATTGCTACCACCCAGGTGGGAATTAGAACAAGAAGGCTCTGGCAGAAAAGACATGTAGCTCAATTCCCACAGCTCAAAAATTGTAAAGGGCTGCCAAATCAGCCAATTTGGGAGACCACCAATATAATACTCTACATGTCCAAGTAAACCTGACATTTCCCTCTTTGTATTACGACAGTCTCTTCAAATGGCTGTTTAAATCACATCAGTTCAATAGCCTTATAAAATCTACTTTTTCCACTATTATAGCATATTCTTTCATGGTGTTTTTAAAATGATCCTTATATTTTATTCCTTTACTAGGCACAGGTAATTAATAAATGAATACTAATGGATTATACGATCACTAATTTTACTATAGAAAAATTTAAGGTACATTGGTACACTGCTGGCCTTACTCTTTCCTCTTGAGTTCCCTATTAATTTTACTATTCTGAGCTCTTACCATAAATTCCCATAAATTCTGAGTTTCACACAAAAGTTCTATATTTCTACTGCATGGTTAACTCTTGCTTAAATTCAACAACTATCAGAAGTTTACAGATGAAATCTCAGTAGCTCAAATAAATTTCAAACTGCATTTTTTCCCTTTCTCTTTAAATTTGTTAGTCTTATTTTCAATTTTTGGTTTTCTCATTTAAAAAATCACCTTTCAACTTTTTCATTTGTTATTGTTGGGTTTTACTTTTCTAGTTGAAATTATTCCATTAGCAAATGTGTAAGTTTTCTGGATTCTAAATCCACTGTGAAAACTTCTGGCAACTCTCTCTTGGCTTATTATAATTACATTTGGAACTTATTAATTTAATATTTGTCACTCTACCTTTTAATCGATTCCAAGGCCTATTTCTCAGTCAAAAAATAAAAAAGGGAAGTAGATTTTCTTTTTCATTTTTTGGTGATGGATTCACAATGTAATTATCTAAGACCTTGTTATCCTCTACACATTACAAAATGCTTTTTAATGAACTGCTTCAGGAATCAACAGGCACAGACTCCATCGTGCCCAGGTCACTCCATGTGTATCCTATTATGCACCTAGGATTATTCTCTCTCAGAATCTGGCAAAATTACCAATGACTCTTAAGTTTTAGTCTCTACCTAGAGTGTTACAGGATAAATTTAAAACAAACTTCCTCATCTGAGTAATTCATTCTATCGAACACTTAAATTTCTATAGCATAATTATAATGGAATTTTCAATTATCATGTGGAAGTAACATAGTAACATTTTAAGTCATATCTACCTAGTATTACTTTGCCTTTCCTTTTAATAGTACATTTAAAACTTTGCTGTTTTCTTAATGCACTTGTAAAATACTCCACTAGTTTCTCACAAGTCCTTAGCTAGGGAAAGCTCATTCTTTGTTCTAGCTTTCATGAGGGCTCTTGAATTTATGCTTGAGAATGACTGAGGAAGTTCCAGGTCTTAAAAGCACTCACCCTCAACAAGAGTGTCCTGTAGGTTATCTTATACTCGTAATTAGCATGGTGAGAGGCTGGGTCTAGACTGAGATGGAATTGAGGGCTCTCTAAAGCTATAGCCATCTTCAGCTGTTCCAAGAACTCATATCACCTACCAATAGGTAACTGTTAGGTTAGAACTAGTTCTGTGTTTCCTGTGTTTGGGAAACAAGAGATCTCACCTCTCGCTTTTAATTAGATAAGGATTGACTAGGGAATAAACCCTTTCCATTAAACAGGGATAATCTCTGTCTCAGCATCAGAACAGAGCAGTTCAACAAAAATTAAACAGTGTATCATGATTATTCTTCCCATGACAGGGGTGGATAGGCCTTCAGTTTTCCACTGGGCTTACAGGTAAGTCCAAGATAATAGGTTTGAACTGTTTTGCCCACTGAAGCAGAGGAAGAGAGTAAGAAGGCAAATAAATGTTTGCACTAAAGATCTCTGACAACCTGATCAAGTTTATAAAAGTAACTAGCCTATGACAATAAAGGTATCTTAGCAATACTCAGAAAGCAATCTATCTTGGTATTTATATTTTTGAGAGCTTCTTCAAAAATTTAATTGTTGTCTATTCACAATCAATCTCAACAAAAACAAAGCTTTTCCTCCAAATTCACAATCTTTCCAGGACTAATGCTCCTTTCTGTGTTCTCTGTATCATGAAATCAGACCCTGGACAATTCTACTGGATGAAAACTGGTTTTCTTCTTCCTAAGAAATGACAACTTGATCTCAGCAGTCATGAAAAGTGAAACCATGACAAGACAATATGCTCATAATCAAGGTTTGTTATTATTTTTATGTGTTATGGCTTTAAATTGCCCTAGAAATGGTATGTGTCTATAATTTGAACTAAGCACCTGACCAGGCGGTGGCGCAGTGGATAGAGCATCAGATTGGGATGCAGAAGACCCAGGTTTGAAACCCTGAGGTCGCCAGCTTGAGCGTGGGCTCATCTGGCTTAAGTGCAGGCTCACCAGCTTGAGTGCAGGATCACAGACATGACCCCATGGTTGCTGGCTTGAGCCCAAAGGTTGCTGGGCTTGAGCAAGGGGTCACTCGCTCTGCTGTAGCCCCACAGTCAAGGCATGTATGAGAACGCAATCAATGAACAATTACAAAGCTGCCATGAAGAATTGATGCCTCTCATCTCTCTCCCCTTCCTGTCTGTCATCCTTATCTGTCTGTCTCTCTGACTCTCCCTCTGTCTCTGTTGATAAAAAAAAATTCTTTTTAACTAAGCAAAGCATCACAAATGGGACAGGGCAAAGGGTTTCTTTTCATAATTATTTATGAATCTGAGGGGTGATAGTGAAGTTAGAGGGGAAAAAATGGCACTTGATAAAAATGACGCCCTTGATGCAGGATGCCGCTGCTCCTGGCCCATCAGCAACAGAACATGAGCCTAAGGTTCCCTTCCATTGGTGATGGACTGTGCCAGTCCAGCTGTACTCTACCATCCATCTCGTGTGACCAGCAGAAGGAGCTCGCCGGACAGCTGCAGGAAGGCCAGCCTGATATGGCGTCGAACACAGGAAAGGTCGAAGGCTTACAGTTTGACTGATGTATTTCTCTCAACTACCCTCTACCTGAAAAACCTGGCCATGGTCTCAAAACGTGTATTCACAATTTTAGTCTTTAAAAAACCATAAGCAACGGGGAGAGTCAAGTGTGGTGCAACAGGGCACTGTGTGTTTCCATGGGCTGCTGGCAAGGGTAGAGGACAATGCGTGACCAGTCACTGGGTGGACTTTGAGCTCTCACTGCTGGCTCTGCTTCGCTCTCACCCTGCTTTCCCAAGTCTTCACTCCACTTTCCCTCATGCGACTCCACCATATTTTGGGCCCTTAGAATAGCTGTCTAAAATGAATTCCAGAAAAAGGTTAAGATATAAATAATATTACAAGCAGTCTCCTAAAGAAAAAATTATGTATTTGATACACAGCAAAAATATTAAAAAGGAACAAGAAATACTAGATAATAGCCTTTTCAACAATTTAAGTAGTTTCATAAGGATTGGAGGTGAACACATTTTAGAAGATGTTAAATATTCTTTTTTTTTTTTTTAAATTAAGTGAGAGGTGGGGAGGCTGAGAAAGACTCCTGCATGTGCCCCAACCAAGATCCAACTGGCCCTTCCTGGTTGGGCTGTAGGTCTGTTTTTCAGAAACCAAGCTATTTTAGGACCTGAGGCTGAGGTCATGGAGTCCTTCTCAGTGCCAGGGGCCAACCTTGCTTGAACCATTCAAGCTACGGCTGCAGGAAAGGAAGACAGAGAGATATAGAGAGAGATAGGGGAAGGGAGGTGGGGAGAAGCAGATGTTTGCTTCTCCTATGTGCCCTGACTGGAATCAAACCTGGGACGTTCCACATTCCAAGCCGACACTCTACAGCTGAGCCAATCGGCCAAGGCCAAAGATGTGAAATATTCTTTGACAGAAGCACCTTGTGTTAGTGCTTTGAATCTATGAATAAAAGGTCCAGAAGATCATATGGGAAGATCAAAAAGGATGTAGTACTAGACAAAAATGAGACAAACAGTTCCCTCTGGTATTCCCATAAATGATAAAGGAAGGATGACTTCTGTTGAAGCCCACTCAAAACAGGTTTTCCAACCATTAAAAGTAAAATTTAGGATAGAAGAGTTTTCTACCATTTCAGCTGACATCTGAGATGAAAATACTAAAATGGCTAAACAAAACAGCAGACTATCTTTCCTAAGTATTCTGCCTTAACTCAGGCCTCAATTTAGGCAAAGGGTCACCTTAAAATAATTGGACTACTGCAAATATGTGTCCATGGTTCATAAAATGTTATTGCTTCTTTCATTTCTATCCTTCTAAAACCCTCCAAATGTGAAGAAACAGAAAGGAAATAAATATTTTTAATTTAAAATAAAAAAGAGCCTGGCCTGAGGTGACACAGTGGATAGAGTGTCGAACTGGAATGCTAAGGTCGCCAGATTGAAACCCTGGGCTAGCTCGGTAAAGGCACCATGAGAAGCAAACAATGAACAGCTAAAGTGAAGCAACTATGAGTTCTTATTTCTCATTCCCCTCCTCTCTCTCCTCTCTGTAAAATCAATAAATAAAATCTTAAAAATAAATAAAACAAATTAAAAAAGAAATAGACATGCTTTAAAAATATGTAAAATAATTGATATTTTATACTTTTAAATAGAGCTAGACACAGGTAAGGAGGAGGACAGGGGTCCTGTTTTTCTATACACTTTACATGAGATGAAGCACAGGACAAAGCTGTAGAGATCTGTACTAAGAGATACACTGGCTAGCATCCAAATTCCTTAAAAATTCATCATAATAAATAGCTTTATGATGCACACAATTTCATTTTGTACATTACTTAGAATTTAAATGCTTTAAAAATCTATGTAAAAATTTACCCAAGATAAATTTTAAGATATAATAAACCTAAATTTTTAAATTAAACTTGTACTCTCCTGATTCTTTATTGTGTAAAAATATTCAAAAGCAAATGATTTATTCACATTCAATTCTTGGATACTAATGTAAAGGCACTATCAAATTTAATGTGTTTAAAAATGGTATTTACACAGAGTATTTTTATAAGTAGTTTCTTTGAGAAAAATTTTATTCTCATTGAGTGTAAAAAAAAACACATTTCTTAAGTTTCTGCTTTGCTTTTGAAGAAAATTATCTTTCTTAAAGTAAAACATTTTTGGCTCTTGGTTCATGAACAAGGAGCGTCAAATAGTCGTTTTAGCACTAAAGGAGGAATGAATTCATGTGTGGAATACAGTACACACCCAGGATCATCAACAACCGTCACAGCATATGCTATGTTTCTATGTAGTAAGATGTATGGAATCTAGGAAAGTGACTCTAGAATGCTTTCAATCTTTCCAGTGCTCTCATGGATCCCTAATTTGCCCCACATCTCCTTTCTACCCTTGTTTCCTTCTCTTTTCTATTTATCCCCAACACATATGTCAGATTTTCTAAACAACTGAAGAAGGGAATGAAACAGGAAAAAAAGCCTGTAAGAAGAGTAAATGAAAAAGAGCTATGGCTGGATAGCTCAATCGCTTACTGTCCTGAAGCGCAGGTTTCTGTTTTGATCCTGGTCAGGGTACATACTTTTTCCCTTCCTCTCTCACTAAAAATCAATCAATAAAAAAGTGTTCTTGGCCCTGGCCGGTTGGCTCAGTGGTAGAGTGTCGGCATGGCGTGCAGGAGTCCCGGGTTCGATTCCTGGCCAGGGCACACTGGAGAAGTAACTATCTGCTTCTCTACCACTTCCCCTCTCCTTCGTCTCTTTCTCTTCCCCTCCTGCAGCCAAGCTCCATTGGAGCAAAGTTTGCCCGGGCGCTGAGGACGGCTCTGTGGCCTCTGCCTCAGGCGCTAGAATGGCTTTGATTGCGGCAGAGCGATGCCCCAAGATGGGCAGAGCATTGCCCCCTGGTGGGCATGCCAGGTGGATCCCGGTCGGGTGCATGCGGGAGTCTGTCTGACTGCCTCCCCATTTCCAACTTTGGAAAAATAAAAAAAATTTAAAAAAAGTGTTCTTAAAAAAGAACAAATGCCTGACCTGTGGTGGCACAGTGGATAAAGTGTCGACCTGGAAATGCTGAGGTTGCCAGTTCGAAACCCTGGGCTTGCCTGGTCAAGGCACATATGGGAGTTAATGCTTCCAGCTCCTCTCTCTCTGTCTCTCCTCTCTCTCTCTCTCTGTCTCTCCCTCTCTTCTCTAAAATGAATAAAAATAAATAAATAAAAAAAAATTATTAAAAAAAAAAAAAGAAAGATCAGGGTTATCTCCCACTTTGCAGATGGGGACTCCCCCCCCCAAAAAAAAAGAAAAAAAAGGAACGAACAAGAAAGAATGATGATAATGATAACAAAGGAACAAGGTCAAGCCTTTGAAAACCACAGTTTGAGGTACAATGGGTAATTCATAAACACTGCTCACTGGCTGACCAGGCGCCCTCCATGACAACTGGACAGGGGAGGTAGATGAACAAACTGCTTTAAAATCCTAGACTTAAGGTCCAGCATTCTTTGAAGACATATGAAAAGAGGAACGATGGTGTGCAGTATGACAGAAGTGGCTGATCAGCTTACCCTTCTTTCTCCCTTGGCACCCTGTCCCTCCCAGTCATCACCATCGTGAGCTAACCTGATGAACAGGCATTATTGGGGTGTATGGAGCATGTTGTGCAGACTCATAATCTATTCAATTTAAATAATTTTTACTTAAACTATCGAAAAGAACATCCACCACTCAGATTTTAAGAAATATAACTGTCCTCATTGTATAAAAAAACAAATTTTAAACATAATTTTAGTTAGAAAATTAACATTTAAACACATTTTTGTTACACTACATTTATGTGTGCACACATGTATATATAAAATAAAATAGTATAATGACCCCTATGTATTCATTACCCAGCTTCAACAAAAATAGTGAAAACGTGGTCACACATATTTCATCCATACCTATTTACTCGGTATTACTAGATTATTTTGAAGTAAATAACAGCTATCATATCTTAACATCTTATCACAACATAACATTATCACACCTCAAAAATAACAGTAAAATTTTTAATATCAGCAAATATCTAGTCAGTATTCAAATTCCTTGTTTCAATTTTTAAACACAGTTGGTTTGTTTCAATCAGGACCAAACAAAGGCCCACATATTTGTTTGTTGCTATGTCTTTAAAAATCTGTTCTAATGTATAGTTTTACCCTCCTTTTTTCTATCTTTATTTCTTATTTGGAATTATTTCACAGACTGGAATAATTCCTGACAGACTGGATCTAACTAATGTTTCAGAAGAGTGACATTTAACATGTTCCTCTGTCTGTGTATTTCCTAGGAATTAATACTTATGTATAGATGGTTGAGCAATTTTGGGACAAGGATGCGTCATGGGTTACGTGATGTACACTCTACGGCAGGGGTCTCAAACTCGCAGCCCGCCGAACAATTTTGTGCGGCCCGCAGACTAATCCACGAAGTTCAAAATATTTTGGATAAAATTAAGTAAGCCTAGGGGCCTACTTGTATTTTTTATTTCTCTAGCATCCTAGCTAGATATTAGCTTAGTTAACAGCAGCTGTGATGTGAACTACAGTTTCTGGTCGTTTTGTGACACTGAGTAAACTGCATGTACGATTGTGCTTGTTGTACTGATATTTTTTTGTTTTCAACTGCAGTGAGAAAAGTGTTGCGTAACAGTTGCCTTTTGTAGACCTAGTGCGGCCCGCCGAACGGCTGTGATCTTGTTCTGCGGCCCACATGCTGAGTTGAGTTTGAGACCCCTGCTCTACGGCATCACATCAGGAGACCATCATTTCTGGCTGTCTCTTGTGTTGACACTAACAAAGGTAGCTCAGTGGGTGCAGGTGCTATTATTAGCCTGATCTATTCACTGTAAAGTTTCCCATCATCTTCAGGTAATGGTTTTAGCAGCTGTTGGTGATCACTGATCTAGATACATTATTTCACTAGTACTTGCAAAATTCACCCAACATTTCAACTATTAGATTATTCTTAATATACTACTCTAGTCAATAATATCATTTCTACCTTGGTATTTATGTTCATATAACACAATAAAAAAACTGTTGCACTTACTATTTACAAATAAGTTTTTACTGAAAAGTATTTTGCTAATACAGAAAATAGATATAGATTTGTATTTTGTACTTCCGAAGCACCATTTCTTATTTCATGGTTATTAAGACTGTACTTTAATTTTCTTTGTGGCTCAAATAGCACCATTATTGATAACATAAATAAGGGGGGCTTGATAGATCAAGCTTTAATTGGCTTGTTCTGAAGCAGAGACTATACATCATTGTCTCCTAGACTAATTGGCTGTGTTTTATTCCTTTCCAATAAAAAACAAGTCTGGAAGAAATAAATACACATATTCTCTAAAGACATTCTTTCTTGGATTATAAGCAGTCCAGTAATGCAAACCAAACGTTGTATCTAAACTATATGACAATGGTTAAAATGTACAATTTTTTAATATAAGATTTTTTTTTCTTTGCTGTGAAAATCTGTAGCTTATGGCTTTTTCCCTTTCAGTTTTAGAGTGCTTTCCTGCCTATTTGATTGTGGAGTCACAAAACAGCAGAGTAGAAAAATCTATGCAAGAAACAGATTAGATTGATTTGTTATTAAATAGATTGTGAAGCCTGAGGGAGGACAGCTAAAATAACAATTTAGTCACTACAAAGTCTGGCAAACTCGTCAGTTGTCACACACCCCTACCCCTTGGCAGACATGCCATGTTCATTTTTACAGCAAGCTGATTAAATGCTGAAATGCACTAACGGATGGCTCTCACTTTTAGGTAGACAATCACATTTCATATTTCCCTTTCCATACATCACTGGCTTAGAGCTGCACAGGTGGTTCTCTGAAGGGTTTTAAGGAAACATTTCATCACACACATCAGTCTTTCTGCTCGTTCTTAACTTGTCAAATGGTAAGGAGAATGTAAACCTAACATCAACCTTACTTTATTTATCATGAATATTATGGTGATTAGATGAAAGAATGGTCAACTTTCCCCCCTAAAATAACAAACTGGAGAATGCTTTTCAATATTTTTTTCCAGAATCTCTGAGTTAATATCTACATGACTTCTTATAACATGTTTGTAACAAATCAGGAACAGAAATAGTAGCACTCCACTTTCCATTAAGGAGAGAAAAGAGGTAGTGGACATGGGGCTGGGCGGAGAGGTTTTACAATTATCTTTGTATATTGAGCATGGTTCCATATACACTGTGTCTATTTGAGGTGGTGGAGTGGAGTTAAATGAGGTAACATTTTCTCAAACCACTTACTGACACTCCAGTGGAAAATTAAAAAGCAACACTATGAAAATATCATCCTCGTGTCAAAATCAGATACACGATAATTAAAACCAAAGAAAAATAAAACACAAAATACCCACCAAAACAGGAACCCTATTAAACAGAAGATAATAGGTAGAAAACATCGAGCACTACCGTCTATCATGCAGTAGGTGCTCAACAGCTATTGTTTCCTTCCCTAAAATATATATAATTACAAAGAAGTATTTCACCTAAGAATATGAGAAAGAAAAACACCAAGGTAAGGCCTCCTGGGATACTGTCAGAACAAACAATGTAATCTGAAGAACACAGTGTGCTCCTTACAAAATTAAAAATAATAAAATGCAGATATATACATATTTATGCTGCTACTAAGGTGCTATGTTATTTTGCTAGTCATGCATAATTATCCCTCTGCTGGAAATTTCTAGGCTTTTGTATTCCTGTGTCTCTACAATAAGCCAAAGGAATTAATATTTATTGAGTAAATTTAGAGAAGACATCATAAACATCTGGAGAAAGAAAAAACAAACTGAGTAACTAAAGGAAATATGGAAATAGAGAGTAATGTTAGTACAATCTGTTTGGCTTTCACTTACCCTAACATGGAGTTCTGGATAATTTAGTATTTATTGTATATCATCTATAGAATGCTTCTTCTACATACTTGTCATAACACTAAAATATTTGTATGCTAAAAATAGATTAATATGGTGTGCTTTGGGCTGTGATGTACTAAGATGTGATATACTATAGTTTTTTAAAGCTATATATCTCAGAATTATTTCAGCTAAAAAAACTGTTAGAGGCCTGACCTGTGGTGGCGCAGTGGATAAAGCATCGACCTGGAAATGCTGAGGTCGCCGGTTCAAAACCCTGGGCTTGCCTGGTCAAGGCACATATGGGAGTTGATGCTTCCAGCTCCTCCCCCCTGTCTCTCTCTCCTCTCTCTCTCTCTCTCCCCTCTCTAAAATGAATAAAAAATTAAAAATAAAAAATAAAATAAAAAATAAAAAACTGTTAGAAATAAAAATAAATAAAATTACTCATTTGTAAAATGGACAAAGAATATGAATAGAAGAGAAACTCAAATGGATTAAAAAAATATGAAAAGAGACTCGACCAGTCATCAAAAAGAATACAAAGTAAAATGAGAACATTAGATTGGTAAAATTTAAAGAACCAGCCTAATATTAAATGTTGGCCAAAAGAAAACAAAAAACAAAGATATCCTAGAATGTTTTTATACACTACCTAATAGGATACAATTGTTGAGCTACTTCAGAAAGCAATTCAACAAAATATGAAAAAAAGGAAAATATGCTTTCATTTTAACCCAAATAATACCAATTTTTTTTTTTAGGTGAGAGGAGAGGAGATAGTGAGGCAGACTCCCGTATGCACCCCAACCATGATCTACCTGACAACCCCATCTGGGGTGAATGCTCGAGTACTGAGCTATTTTCAGTGCCTGTGGCTGTTCGAGCTATCCTCAGAGCCCAGACCCAGCACTCGAACCAATCGAGCCACTGGCTGCAGAAGTGGAAGAGGGAGAGAAGCAAGAGAGGAAGGGATAGAGAAGCAGATGGTTGCTTTTCCTGTGTGCCCTGACTGGAAATCAAACCTGGGATCTCCATATGCTGGACCAATGCTCTATCCACTGAGCCACCGGCCAGGGCTAATATTCAACTTCTAATGACATATTTTTAAAAATCTTACATATATAACCAGAAGATATGTCAAAAAGTATGCACTACTGCATTACTTACAATTTTAAAAAGTGGAAGTTAAATGTTCTTTAATAGGGGGATGGCCAAAGTTTAATATTTATGATATATAACAGTAGTTAAAAAAAATAAACTAGAGGCAGTAACAAGAGACAAGGAACATTACGTAACACTAAATGGATAAATACAAAAAGAGGATATAACCCTTGCAAACATATATGTACTCGATATAGGTACACCTAAACTATATAAAGTAAATTTTGGTGGGGAAAAAAAAGATTGATAGTAATATCATCATAGAAAGGGATTTTAACACTCCATTGACATCAATGGATAAAAATTCCAGACAAAAATAATCAATAAGGCAACAGTGAACTTAAATACACACTGGACCAGATGGATTTAATTGATATTTATAGAACATTTCATCCCAAAGAAGCAGCATATACAATCTTTTCAAGTGCATATGAAACAATCTTTAGGATAGACCACATGTTAGGATACAAAACCAATCTTAAATTCAAGAAAATTGAAACCAGATCAAACATCTTCTCTGACTCCACTGGTATGAAACTAGAAATCAATTATAATTAAAAAAACTAAAAAACACTAATACATGGAGGCTAAATAACATATTATTGAACAATGAATGGATTAATAATGAGATCAAGAAAGAAATCATCTCTCTCTCCTCTCTAAAATGAATAAAATCTTAAAATATATATATATGTGTATATATAAGAGAAAGAAATAAAAAATTACCTTGAGATAAATGAAAATGAACACACAACCACCCCAAATCCATGGGGAAAAGCAAAAACAGGCCTAAGAGGAAAATTCATAGCATTATATGCCTACCTCCAGAAACAAGAAAAACCTCAAATAAACAATTTAGCCCTATAGCTAGAAGAACTAGAAAAAGAGCAACAAAGACCAAAGTAGCAGATAAAAAGAAATAAAGATTAGAGTGAAAAAAAATGACAGAGACTAAACAAACAAAAAATCAATAAAACCAAGAGCTGCTCCTTTGAAAAGATAAACAACATTGACAAACCTTTAACCAGACTCATCAAAAAAAGAGATAATCCAAATAAAATCAGAAATGAAAGAGAAGTAACAAACCACAGAAATACAAAGGATTGTTAAGAAAATATTACAAACAAACATATGCCAACAAGTTGCAAGAGCTAGGCAAAATGGATAAATTACTAGAAACATACCATCTTCTAAAATTGGGGTAGGAAGAATCAGAGAATCGGAATAGATAGACTACAACTAGTGAAACTGAAGCAGTAATTCAAACAAACAAACAAACTCCCAATAAACAAAAGTCCTGGAAAAAAAAATTATAGGCCAACAGCCCTGATGAACATAGATCCTAAAATCTTCAAAAATATTAGCAACCTAGATCCAGCAATATATTAAAAAGATCATATACCATGATGAAGTGGGATTTACTCTGGGAATGCAAGGTTGGTATAATATCTGCAAATCAATAAACATGATACAGGACATAAACAAAATGAAGGATAAAAACCCATCATCATACCAATAGATACAGAGAAAGCATTTCATAAATTCCAGTACCCATTTATGATAAAAGCTCTCAATAAAGTAGAAATAGAGAGAACATACCTCAACATAATAAATTCCACATATGACAAACCCACAGCTGATATCATACTAATGGGCAAAAACTAAAAGGGTTTCCCTTAATATCAAGAACAAGACAGGCATGTCCCCTTTCACTACTCTTAATTCACACTGTACTGGAAGTCCTAGCCACAGCAATCAGACAAGAAGAACTAGAGGCATCTAAATTGAAAAAGAAGCGAAACTGTCATTATTTGCTGATGACATTTAAATACCCTAGACTCCCCCCTAAAACCTACTAGAACTGATAAATTCAGTAAATTATCAGGATACAAAATTAATATTCAGAAATTGGAGGGATTTTTATACACTAATAATGAACTATCAGAAAGAGAAACTAAGAAAACAATTCCATTTATAATTACATAAAAAATTGTACTTGAGGCCCTGGCCGGTTGGCTCAGCAGTAGAGCGTCGGCCTGACGTGCGGGGGACCCGGGTTCGATTCCCGGCCAGGGCACACAGGAGAAGCGCCCATTTGCTTCTCCACCCCTCCCCCCTCCTTCCTCTCTGTCTCTCTCTTCCCCTCTCGCAGCCAAGGCTCCATTGGAGCAAAGATGGCCCGGGCACTGGGGATGGCTCCTTGGCCTCTGCCCCAGGCGCTGGAGTGGCTCTGGTCGCAGCGGAGCGACGCCCCGGAGGGGCAGAGCATCGCCCCCTGGTGGGTAGAGCGTTGCCCCTGGTGGTCGTGCCGGGTGGATCCCGGTCAGGCGCATGCTGGAGTCTGTCTGACTGTCTCTCCCCGTTTCCAGCTTCAGAAAAAAAAGAAAAAAAAATTGTACTTGAAAACATTATAATAAATAAGTAAATCAGAAAAAGCTAAAAACTATGAGTTCACACACAGGTGAGATATAAAACTGAGACTCAAAAACATAGGTAAAAGTGAAATGGTTGCCAGGGGGGCGAAGGGTGCAGGGGAGGGCAGTAAAGAGGGACAAATATAAGGTAATGGATAATGATTTGATTTTGCATGATGAGCATACTACACAATCAACACTTTATAGAAATGTTTACCTGAAACCTATGTATCTTATTGATTAATGTCATCCAATTACATTTAATTTCTAAATAAAAAAAAATTAAAGTACCTAGGCATAAATTTAACTAAGGAGGTAAAAGACCTGCATTTGTTAAATTATAGGATATTGAAGAAAGAAATTTAAAAGGTACATATAAGTGAAAGTATATACTGTGTTCACTGACAATAAGAATTAACATCATTAAAATGTCCATATTACCCAAAGCAAATAGATCCAATGCGATTCCCATAAAGATACCAATGGCATATTTCACAGAACTAGAACAAATATTCCAAAAACTTGTAAGAAACAACAAAAGACACCAAATACCCACAGCAATCTTGAGAAAGAAGAACACAGTTGTAGGAATCATGCTACCTGATGGGAGTCAAAACAGCACAATCCTGCATGTAAACAAGCATTATCTATCAATGGAACAGAACAAAAAGCCCCAAAACACACACATTTATGGGCAATTAATATTTAACAAAAGAGGCAAGACCTCACAATGGGGTAAAGAAATCTGTTCAATAAATAGTGTTAAAAAAATTGAACAGATACACGCAAAAAGAAATAGAGAGCCTCCTTATACCATATACAAGAATAAATTCAAAATCGATTAAATACTTAAATGTTAGACTCGAACCCATTAAAACCCTAGAAGAAAACAGGCAGTAAAGTTTTAGATATTATTATGTTGATATCCTATTTTTTCTGATATGTCTCCTCAGGAAAGGGAAACAAAAAGAAAAAAATTAACAAATGGGACTACATCAAACTAAAAAGCTTTTGGCCTCACCAGGCGGTGGCACAGTGGATAGAGCATCAACCTGGGACACGGAAGACCCAGACTCCAAACCCTGAGGTTGCGGTTTGAGCACAGGCTCACCAGCTTCAGTATGGCATCAGAGTTGTGATCCTACGGTCGATGTCTTGAGTCCAAGGTTGCTGGCTTGAGCAAGGGGTCGCAGGCTCAGCTGGAGCCCCAGAGTCAAGGCATGTATGAGAAAGCAATCAATGAACAACCAAGGTGCTGCAACTACAAGTTAATGCTTCTTATCACTCTCCTTTCCTGTCTGTCTGTCTCTATAAAAAATAAATAAATAAAAGCTTTTGCACAGCAAAGGCAACCATCAACCAGATGAAAAGACAGCCCATAAAATGGGAGAACACAGTCATCAATGATACACCTAATAAGAGGTTAATTTCAAAAATTTGCAAAGAACTTATATGACTCAACACCAAAAACACACAAATAATACAGTTAAAACTGGGCAAAGGACCTAAACAGATACTTTCCCAAAGAGGACATACAGATGGCCAATAGGCATTTGAAAAAATTGTCAACATCAGAGACATGCAAATTAAAACCACAATGAACTTTCCCCTCACATCTGTCAGAACAGCTTTCATCAATAAATCAACAAGCAAGTATTGGCAAGGGAACTCTCATGCACTGTTGGTGGGAATGTAGACTGGTGCAACCACGTGGAAAGCAATATAAAATTTATTTAAAAATTAAAAATGAAACTGCCTTATAATACAGCGATTTAACTTCCATTAATGTATCTAAAGTAACCCAAAACACTAATTTAAAATAATAGACACACCTTATGTTCACTGTGGGGTTATTTTATAATAGCCAAAATTTGGAAGCAGCCCATGTGCCCATAAGTAGATGAGTGAATAAAAAAAGCTGTGGACATTTATACAATGGAATACTACTCTGCCTTAAAAAAAGAAGGAAAGCTTCCCTTTTGTGACACCATGTATGAACCTGGAGAATATCATGCTCAGTGAAACAAGCCAGTCAGAGAAAGAGAAATACCGTATGATTTCACTTATATGTGAACAAAATGACCTAACAAACAATAGAAGCAGACTCACCAATAGAGAGCAGACTGACACCTGTCAGAGGGGTGGGGGTGGGGGTTGAGGGCTGGGTGAAAAGGTAAAGGAATCAAGCAAAAACAAAAAACAAACAAACAAAACACTGTAGAACCCAAACTCATATATACAGACAATAGCACGGCGATTGCCAGAGGGAAAAGGAGTTTGGGGGGGGTGGTGGAAGAGAGTAAAGGGGAGGGGGAAAAGGTGGCACAAAGAGACTTGACTTTGGGTGGTGAGTGCCCGATTCAGTGTGCAGATGATGTGTTACAGAGTTGTACACTTGAAACCTGTATGGTTTTATTAACCAATGTCTCCTCAATAAATTCAATTAAAAAAATTTAAGTCCCACAAAAATCATACAGAAAAGAAAATATATACATGGTACACTAGTTGTTTCAGTGGTGGAAAGTACTTGTCCCTAATCAAAACTGATTATTGAATTACTGTACATCATGATATACCATTAAGGAAGAGAGAAGTGGGAAGGTGTTAATAAATAATTAAATATCCATTTACCATCACACACACACACACAACCTAGATCTACACATATTAACAGAGACAGATCTCAAATACAGAGTAGAAAAATCAAGGTACACAATGGTACATAGACTAGAACATTTGTGTAGGTTAAAAGAGCAACATAAAATACTTGCAAGGGATGTACAAATATTGATCGACTTACGACCTATGCAACTTACAACCATTCGACTTTACGACCACAATCGCTAGCCACGACTGCTCCACGTCTGGCAGCACAAGCGTTGCCCAGCTGGGTGTACGACAGTGCAGACCAGCTTCCGAAAGCACTACCACCTCTGCGTGCACCATTTCAACTGTTATCCCAGACTCGGTACAGCAATTTGTGTTTTGTGTCTTGGATATTTTTCATCAAACCCCTCCCAAGATGTCTACCAAGAGGAAATTGTCTTTGCAAATATTAAACCAGTTGTACTGGTAATGCAGTGGTTTACTTAAACCTGACGAATGTAAAAATAAGAAACAAAATGGTGTAGAGATGATACAAATGGCATAAAATGAACAAAGAAAATTATGATATATAACAATGAAAGAAAATTATAAAATATGACAAAGATTTTTATAACATCATTTCACAGTACTGTACATATAGCCTACTCAACTTAAGACCAAATTGTGTTACGACCGGTCTGTCGGAACCAATCATGGTCATAAGTCGAGCACTAGCTGTATATGATGGATGTCTGTGATATAAAAGTATGCAAAGCAAACTTGAAGACTGTATACTAGTGGTTAGCTATTGGAAAGGGATAATGGGGGAAGGGGGACTCAAATGATATGTTTAATATATTTTTAGTCTGACCTGTGGTGGCGCAGTGGATAAAGCATCGGCCTGAAATGCTGAGGTCACCGATTCGAAACCCTGGGCTTGCCTGGTCAAGGCACATATGGGAGTTGATGCTTCCTGCTCCTCCCCACCTTATCTCTCTTTCTTGCTCTCTCCCTCTCTCTCTCTGTCCCTCTTTATCTTCTCTCTAAAAATGAATAAAGTATTTTTTAAATAAAAAAAGTCAATGAGGAATTATCAATTTTCAATTCTGTGATGATAGTAATTAAATTTTTGTTATACTATTCTCTACTTCTTAGTAATTTTTAACATTTTTCAAGATACAGGCAAAAAAATAAATAAATAAATCAAAATATAGTAACAAAATATATGATTAAAGTAATTATTAATCCCCATAAAGTAGTAAAGGTAAACTTTTCTGAAAGCAATTTGAAATATATGAACTATTTAAATTACTTTATAATTTATCAATATATACAAATGATTAAAAAAACACCTAAGGGTGACTTAGGAATAGCTTGTGACTAAGGGTGGAGGCTATTCTTGTATGGATTCAATAATTCATCACTGTTATTTTAAGAATAGTAATTATAAAATGTGACCTATGAAAAATTACAGAAAATGAAATGGCTCTTTAATAATAATGGCATGGTACATATATTTTAGATACCATGGGCTTCTAAATTTTAACAAGTGTTTTCCTTTACATTAATCAGAAAAATTAATACAGCTGGGCTGCCTCCTTATTTAAGCAAATGTATAAAATTCTTTTTAAATAATCTGAAACTTTGATGCTAATTATATAAACTTGATCTATTCTTGTGGTTCCTTTTAACCATATCATCCACTTAACATTTTTAAATGCTCAGTCTAGGAAATAGGCAATTCATTTTGAAATATTTATTCATTATGATCAAAACATTCTGTTGTATAATGTTCTAGGTCCTTAAAAGATTTTATTACTTATGAAAATTACTTGGGGCTTAAAATTCAAATTTACAAGGTTATATTCTTAGGTTAAAATAGGTTAGCGTACTGGAATACTGCTTCAATTACCTTGGGCCCCCATGCCCTAGAGAAGATTTAGTTTATATGTTTAATTCAAATGGGCAGACAGTTACCATTTGGACTTGTATGTCCCAGATGAAACTGGCTCGTGACAAGAATGGCAACGAGTAGTAGTAATTAAAATGCCTCTGGAAGAACTGTGTTTGAGCCAACTGCTCCAGATAAATGACTTCTGTAGAGCTGCAGGTCAGCCATAGACACATTTACAGCTTTCAGATGTAGTACTTTTTACTCTGTTTACAACAGGAGTTGCATCATAAAAATTCAGTGTTACAAAATTTGCTCATAAGAACATCTATTTAATAAATATTCACTGCAGAGATATCCAAGAGGGTTTCTGATAATTATACATTCAAATATGAAATAGTTTATTCTTCACTTAGTCTGAATTAAAAAATGAAGTCAGAGAGCTTTTATTTGTTTGACCATTAAGAGAGTTATGTTACCAAATACGCCAACAAAGAAAATTGGGAGAACTATATTCTGATGAGTATCACAGGACTCCCAAATAGGCATACCTACTATGCACTTACAAGTAACTCAACAGGGATAACTAACTCAGCAATATACAGGGATTTACCTTAACAGAAAGCGAAGGAGAAAGGAAAGAAGGCAAGCCCTTGTGAGGGAGCAGAGGGTGGGTAGAGAAACTAAGGGGAATCTCTTCATTGCTGTTTCTCTCCCTGACCCCAAACTAAGAATACTCAGAGCAAAACCTTTGGGAATTTTCCTCTTGTAAAACCTAAGACATAGGAGCATTATTCACAATAGCCAAAAGGTGGAAATAAACCGAGTGTCCACTAGCTGATGAATGAATATACAAAATGTGGTATATGCATACAATGGAATATTATTTAAAAATTAAAAAGGGATGAAGTACTGATACATGCTAAATATAGATGAGTCTTGAAAACATCATGTAGGCTGAGGGAAAGAAGCCCATCACCAAAGGCCATACATCGTATTATATTAAGGAAATGTCCAGAATAGGCAAATCCATAGACTCAGAACGTAGACTAGTGGTTCCCAGCGGCTGTGTAGGGAAGGATGAGGAAGGAGTGCTAATACGCAGAGGGTTTCTTTTGGGGTTGATGAAAACATTTTAAAATTTAAAGGTGGTGTTGGGTACACAACTCTTTGAATACAATAAAATACAATGAATTTTATCCTTTGAAAGTATGGTGAAATACACTACTCACAAAAATTAGGGGATCATGGAACATACAGATACTCCAGTACTTTCAGCCTTTTGTATAGTTCATTTTCACCAGTGAAATAAAGTTGGTTTTGCATCTCATTTGCATAATCGAACAACTTTCTTTGACTTGTCAGTTGCTTTTCTGATGTTCTTGTTTAATAAAAAGAAAAATCAAATGCTTCTTTTTTTTATCGCTTCATATTCAATTTTGAAATGTCCCCTACTTTTTGTGAGCAGTATGTATCTCAGTAAAATGATTAAAGAACTCAGGTTTTGGTTGGTGAGACCATCAAAGGTCAAAGGGATAAACTTTATCAAGCATCTTCCTGAAGTGATGCGTTAAACAAATAATAAACGGTCTAAGCACAAACATTCGATCTTTACCAAGACTCTTCATTTTTAAAGAATGCATCAGTGAGGTTTATTTCATAATGACTAAAAAAGATATGCTGAAGACTTGAACCATAAAAAAGCCTCTCTGCTACTATCAGCACTTAAATAGTTTTAGAATTTTTATTAGTATCCATGGAAGCCTGATGGGCACCAGGAGATGGTCCTATACACTGCAAAAATTACCTGCATAGCAGTGGGGAATCAAATCCTTTTATTAAAAAATAACACAGTTCTTTTCTTAAGCGGCAATAAAAGACTGTTTTTCAAGATTGTATGATCTTTTTGAAACCATAAAGAATTCTATTTTAGCAGGGCTTTACACCAACTGAGAAGGGAGAGATAATGTTAGAAAGACTGTGACGTTATTTAATTTCAATATTGCCGACCATTTCCCCTCTCATTCAGCATTTCTTTCAGCGTCTGGAGTAACTTTCTAATATCAGCAGAGGCCAGTTCAAGGATGGACAATGTGAAGGGACCAACTGCATCCGAATGGGGCAAATTCTAACTAATGTACAAAAATAAAACTTAAAACTGTGTTTAATTCTAACAGTTGCCATTAACACTTAATAATTTCTACAATTATTAAAAGGTCTTCTTTTTAAGTGTCTCTTTTTTAATTTCAACATAAATGGAAAGTTAGTGCTCTATCTTAATGAGAGGACAAGTTATGATTTACAAGATAAAATATGTGGAACCAATTTATGTACCCCAAAGAAATAAACTTTCTCTTTCCCCATCTACAACTTATCTAGAAGCAGCTGAGAAGCAAAGTCTCAGCTCCTGGGCAATAGTAAGATTCCAAGTCATAATCATGAATAGTTTTGAAATTCCATACAACACAATCTCAGAGATAGTTTCTTGAACTCTAAGATGATCATATTTTCATTTACCGACTCTACAATTCAAACTATATATTCTTTTTTTACAGTTTTGGTACCCAACAAGATGACCCACTAATGTGATTTTTCTGCTTGCGTGAAACATGCAACACAGGCCACACCTTGAATTCTTGATGGGTACATTCGCCTGCAGTATTTCCCCTGGCCAGGTCTTCTACCCACAGAGTACAGCTTGCCATTGGAAGGCTGTACTGATTGCCAACCATTACTAAATTAGCATCCCTAGGCTGGTGGTCAACCTCAAACTATCTGTCCCCATGGGACTTCCTCAGACAGAAGCCATGAAAAGTTAGGTCTGGTATCAAAGTTGGACTTCAGAAAAAAGATAAAATATTAGCTGGACTAATTACCTCAAACTTGTAGTTAAAAAAAAAAATTGAACATAAAGATGTGTAGCAAACTTTTAAAAGTGGTGGCTTCTTTTTGTAGGAGTAATGGAAATATTGTTATATTGATTATGGTGGTTACACAATTACTTGCCAAAACTCACAAAACTGGATGCTACAGGGTGAATTTTGCTGTAACTTACACTTTAAGTTAAAAATAAAGCAACATAAGCCTGACTGATGGTGACAAAGTGGATAGAGCATCAACCTGGGACAACCAGGTTTGAAACCCCAAGGTCTCCTGCTAGAGTGCAGGACCATTAAATCACTGGTCTGAAGTCAAAGCAGAGGCCTCTTGCTTGAGCCCAAGGTCGCTGGCTTGAGCACAAGGTTGCTGATCTGAGCAAGGGGTCACTGGCTCAGCTTGGGTCCCAGCACCACCAACACCACCACCATCAAGGTACGTATGAGAAGCAATAAAAAAAAACTTAAGTGAAACAACTACAAGTTGATGCTTCTCATCTCTGCTCCTCTACACCTAGCTCGTAGATCTTCCTTCTTGTCTCTCTCCCTCAAAAAAGTAAAATTGATTTAAAAAAATTAAATAAAGCAACTTAAAAATAAAGCGATTACCTCCTTGAGCCAAACTGGAGTGTCAGAATTGGCCTCCTGGAGAATTACTTTCAGCTAAGGCAGTGGTAGGATTCAGCCAGTTCGCACCAGTTTGGCAGAACTGATACCTAATTTTTTGTTGAGTTCGGTGGATCAGTTGTTAAAATGGCACTTGTAATCAGGGTTCTCTTTAAGGTTGGCACCTGGGCAGCTGCCCAATGTGGAAACCACAAATTTACATTCCTTACTCTTCTGTAATGTTCATCTGCGCAACAGTGTATTCTAAGCATCCGTACTAGTAACCTTCATTCCATCCAAAGGTGAAAAAAAGTGCAAGTGAGGATGACAATCAAGAAGTAATATGGAGGCCCTGGCCAGTTGGCTCAGTGGTAGAGCATCGGCCTGGCATGCAGAAGTCCTGGGGTCGATTCCCCGCCAGGGCACACAGGAGAAGCGTCCATCTGCTTCTCCACCCCTCCCCCTCTCCTTCCTCTCTGTCTCTCTCTTCCTCTCCCACAGCGAGGCTACATTGGAGTGAAGATGGCCCAGGCGCTGGGGATGGCTCCTTGGCCTCTGCCCCAGGCGCTAGAGTGGCTCTGGTCCGCGGCAGAGCGTCGCCCCCTGGTGGGCGTGCTGGGTGGATCCCAGTCGGGCGCATGCGGGAGTCTGTCTGACTGTCTCTCCCCGTTTCCAGCTTCAGAAAAATACAAAAAAAAAAAAAAAAAAAAAAAGAAGTAATATGGAAATATCTTAAATAACAGCTTTATTGTTTTTTGTCAAGTATTATTTAATATTTTTCCATTAATATTTTAAAACTTTTATAATCTATTAATAGTTTTGTGTACCTATTTATGTATTAAGTGCATGAAATAATAAACTACCTTTTAGTATACTTTTTTTTATACTTAAAACAGTCATTAGGGCAGAGAACGGACTGTTAAATTATTTGAATCCCACTACTGCACTAAGGTGCTTTTCTAGCCATTTATATTCTATCCAGCAATAGAAGAAAAAGCCCGATGAGCCTGACTTTGTAATTTAGAGACACGACTATGGATGTAGTTTCCCTCATCATGAAGTGGTCTTGCAGAGGTCACTCATAAGAGAAACCACTCATTCTCAGACTCAGCAATGGTGGATCCTCTTGAGACACCTGATTCTTATCTTCTGGACACTTTAAGTCATGTAATTCATTAGTGTTTCTCTCTTTAGCACGGCTGCCAGGACAGTTAGAGCTCCCTTTGCATTTAGTTTTAGCAAATACATGCGATGTTAACAACATACATTTTATGTACAATTTTAACCTTGACTCGATCATATTTTTCTAACCTGTATCTTCCCTTTGCCCTAAATTTTTGTGTTTTTTAAAGATGCTTTAAATACTTTTGGAATGAGGTAAAATATTAAATACATAAATAACTAGAGTATACTCGCTACAGATATAGAAAGGTTGTAACTTTTCAATTAACTGATTCTACAGCCTACTTTTGATGAAGTGAAATATCAAATATGTAACTACAGTATACTTATAACAAATGCAGAATACTATCTTCTCTATTAACTGATCCCAGAGCCTACTTTAAATGAGGTGAAATATCAAATACATAAAGAACTATACTATACTCAGTACAAATGCAGAAAAGCTAGCCCTGGCCAGTTGGGTCAGTGGTAGAGCGTCGGCCTGGCGTGCAGGAGTCCCGGGTTCGATTCCCAGCCAGGGCACACAGGAGAAGCGCCCATCTGCTTCTCCACCCCTCCCCCTCTCCTTCCTCTCTGTCTCTCTCTCTTCCCCTCCCGCAGCCAAGGCTCCTTTGGAGCAAGGTTGGCCCAGGTGCTGAGGATGGCTCTATGGCCTCTGCCTCAGGCGCTAGAATGGCTCTGACTGCAACAGAGCAATGCCCTAGATGGGCAGAACATTGCCCCCTGGTGGGCATGCCAGGTGGACCCCAGTCAGGCGCATGCGGGAGTCTGTCTGACTGCCTCCCTGTTTCCAACTTCAGAAAAAAAAAAAATACAAAAAAAATGCAGAAAAGCTATAACTTCTTTATTAACTATTTCCATGGTCTACCTTCAATGAGGGGAAATATTAAATACATAGATAGTTATTAATGCACAAGTAACTATAGTGTACTTGGTATAAAAGCATAAAGTCTGTAACTCCTCTATTGGCTAATCCCGTAGCTCACCTTCAGGGGTTTTCAGAGTTGGAGTGATAATTTTTGGTCTGACATATCATCTTTAGATATAGGCTCCATCAATTCCAGATTAAGCATCATTACATATTGATATTGCTTGTGGTATCAATGTTTTGCAGTAAATAAAACAAATGCAAAATCATATCAGAAAATTGAGTTTTTAGTACCTTATTTAGAAATCAGTACTTCTAAGAAGTTATTAATAGAAAACCAAGCAATCATTTTAATCATTAGTATTTTTTAAAGTTCTCAACAAGGCATATTGAAAGTGAACTGCCAACGGTAATTGTGTGATTCTTATGTTAGGACACTCTCTAAAATAATAACAGGCAGAACAATATTCTAGTTTCTCTATCTAGAAAATGGGAACATCTCATGACATGTTAAAAAGTCATCTTTGGCACCGCAAATGTGAGCAAACAGAAGTGCTCAGTTTCAGAGCCACTGACTTGGCAGAGGGCTCCACAGTCTACTATTGAGCACAATAGAAGAGCTATGTGTTCAGTCGTACCTCACGGCACTGCCTCCTTTTTCATAGGGCGAGGCCAATAATGGCACGGTTTGGACAACTCTGGATAACTCTAAAGTAAATGAAAATATCACTTTATTTCCCTTTGCGTTATTAATGTCAGTCTTTAGTCTAGAAAAAGTAAGGAAATCTTACAGATCACCTTACAAACTCTGACATAGAATCTAAATTAAAAATAAAAGGGGACCATTTTGCTAACCTAACTTCACTTAAGAATGATAGAAGCTACATGACCATAAGCATCAGTCCTACTTTTCATTTTCTTTGAATAAATCAGAAATGGCTAACAGGAAAGGGGGCTCAATCAGAGAGCTGATTTCTGTTTTTCTGTATCTTTAGATTCTGGTTCCAAGACTGACAACTGGAGGGAACTGGAAGAAGGGAGATGTCTCAAATGACAATAAAAACCCATGCTGCTCCTGAGTTGGGAACCGAAATATAAACGGTGCATTTTTGCAATCTGGATATCTTAGGGACAGAGGTGCTGGGCCTAACCCCCCACCTCACCTGCCTAGTTAACAGAGCTACACCTGATTCTCACTTGTCCCACCCATGTTCTCTGGAAGAGACTAGAAGCTAGTTTCTTATGGTGTAAAGTTAGATTTGAATGGTATGGTGGAGGTTGTCTTTGAGTTGTCTTGGAAACAACTGAATTGCTAATGGACCACGTTTTATCCCCGAATAAAGGCTGATGCGCTATTGGGAGCAGCCGTGTTACAGCTCAGGAACGGTAGAGACTGTTCTCCGTGCCATCCTCCTGAACCCATTTTTATGTATATATCTTTAAGTCTCTGTCTATCATTTATTCAATTCCATACCTTTTCCCGTTTGAAGACCCCGTAATAGACTTGTTGAGGCTGGACTGTGACACTCCTGCCCTGGCTGGATAGCTCCATGGGTTACAGCATCAGCCCAACACACAGAGGTTGCCGGTTTGATTCCTGGTCAGGGCACATACAGGAACGAATCGATGTTCCTGTCTTGCTCTCTCCCTTCCTCTCTGGCTAAAATCAATAAAGACAACAACAACAACAAAAAACAAACAAAAAAACCTATGCTCCCTTCACTAACACAGCTTCGTACCGGGTTCCTTGCAAGTGTGTTAACCTGGTGGCCTCATAGCAGAGTAACTGTGTCAACAGTGTCCTTAAGGTCCACTGAAATGCTCACTGATAGGTGAGAAGAGGGTACATGTGAGAAAGGGTAGACAGAGACCTGAAGATGACAGGTAGATAACCTAATGGTAAATCATCCTTACTTGAGCTCAAAACACACTGGGCTTCATTAAGGTTCACTGTTCATTCAACAAGCATTTGGCTGGATGCCTGCCTGCTGAGCACCAGGCCCTGTGCCAAGGCTGTGAGGCTGGCCTAACCACTCACAGGAGAGCTGATACAGGCACAGGGGAATAGTTAAGAGTTCAGATAAGGAAAGATGACTTTCCTGAAAAAACTTGGGGAAGGCTGTAAGGAAGCTTTAGCATTTAATGGGGAGCATTGAGAATACATAAGAATCCAACCTAGGATGGGAGGAGGGCAATCAGAGTAGACCAATTATCATTTCAACCAGAGTTCACTGAGAGAAGAAACCACCTTCCTTATAACCCTTAAGATTCTATAATAGGGCCTGACCAGTGGTGGCACAGTGGATAGAGCACTGGCCTGGGACACTGAAGTCCCATGTGTGAAACCCTGGGATTGCTGACTTGAAGTGCACGCTTGCCAGCTTGAGCACAGGGTCACTGGCTCGATCTGAGCCCCCAGGTCAAGGCATGTATGAGAAATAATCAATAAACAACTAAAGTAATGCAACTAGGAGTTGATGCTTTTCATTTCTCTGCCTTCCTATCCCTCTCTCCGGGAAAAGAAAAAAAAATCCATAATAGCTTCCTCTCCTGCTGCCTGGCTTGTCTTCACTCTGACCTATACACCACACTATCAGGATAACTGCTGCCAACGACAACTACAACCACAACAATAGCAACAGCGACTCACAATAGGTCTCTCCTTTACAAACCTAAGTAAGGTGAAGCCTATCATCACCCTGGTTTCCAGTTCTGCACCAATCAAATGTCAGCTTAACCTTTTCAACTTCATAAATCACTAGGTCCTTTTAGAACACTGCTGAGCCACTTAAGCTTCAATAGAACAGCAGATCATTTACACCTTGTGCATGCTTTCCACTTTCCTCTGGTCAGCCCAGCTCCCATTTCTGCAGGGCCCATCCATTCAGCCAGCACTCACTGACTGAGCCGCAGCGACATGCCAGGCACCGCCCAGACACAAACCCCAACTCACTGAGAGTATTACCCACATTACTGACAAATTTTTAACAAACATATGGATTTAGCTAATTCAACTATGGAACCTTAAAATCATTTAATATTTTAAAACTTAAGAAAAGTGTGGAAAAGAATCTAATAGTCATGTGCATATCAAACATCCTCTCATTTGACAGATGGTAATATTTTGTCACATTTGCTTCAAACGGCAATTTTAATAGCACTTAATTCCTGATAGCCTCCTCTTCCGTTACTTCTTGGATGTACCACTATCCTAAACTGGTGTCACTCAAAAATATTATTTTACTACACATGCGTACATTTATAAACAATAGAAAATATTGTGCAGTATGGTAATATGTATTTTAAAAATGTTCATAGTATATTCTTCTATTCCTATTCTTTTGCAATTTGTGGTTTTCACTTAGAAGTCTGTTTTGCAAAGATGTCCACGTTGATATATATAGACCTAATTATCTCATTTTAACTGCTCCTGAGTTTACTTATCCAGTTTATATCACATTTCCATTCTGATGGATAATTATGTTCTCTTTAATATACTACTCTCAAAAATTAGGGGATAATTCATAATGAATATGAAGCAATAAAATATCCTCTAATTTTTGTGAGCAGTGTATTTTACTTTTCAAATAATGTTGTAATAAGCATCCTCATACCTGTCTTCCTGTGTACACCTGTCAGACTTTCTCCATTGATACCAAATTCTTGAGGTTTCATTTTATTTATTTATTGATTGATAGATTGATTGATTGTAGAGAGAAAGAGAGAGAGAAAGGGGGTGGGGAAGCAGGAAGTATTAACTTATAGTAGTTGCTTCTGGTACATGCCTTGACTGGCCAAGCCCAGGGTTTTTAACTGGCAACCTCGGCATTCCAGGTCAACACTTTATCCACTGCACCACTACAGGTCTGGCAAGAAGTTTCAAATCTTCTTTTTTTGCCTGATTCTCACTCACTGTTGAGATTTTGTGGCCCTGGCTGGTTTGCTCAGTGGATAGAGCGTTGGCCTGGCATGGGGATGTCTCAGGCACACATGAGAAGTGACCATTTGCTTCTGTCCCTCCCACTTTCTCCCTCTCTTCCCCTCCCACAGCTAGTGGCTTGGTGGTCCGAGTGTTAGCCTCAGGTACTGAGGATAGCTCGGCTGATTCGAGCATTGGCCCAAGATGGGAGTTGCCAGGTGAATCCCGGTTGGTGTGCATGCAGGAGTCTATCTCCCCTTCTCTCACTTAAGAAAAAAAAGGGGGGGGGGATTGATTTTGTAATTTGAGTTTTTAATATCTGATTGTGAACTCATTTTTAGTGATGTTAGTTTCTCACCTGGGGATTCCTGAACAATGTGGAGTTACATTTGAATTCCAAATCCGTATGTGTATAAGTTTAGGGTTAACCCTTTGAGCATCATGCAGCAACCTTAAGTGCTTACGTACCTACCACCTTGAGCACACACAAGGCCAAATTCTTGGTCCCTACATAGGGATAAACCCAAGACTCTAATGTTGTGAGGATTTGACTGTCCCAGGCCTCCTACAGAGGCAACTCAAATACTCCTGGTGCTGGCTTTCAGCTCCCTTTCTAGGTCTTATGCCTGGGGATTTTCCTCTCTCTTTTGCTATTTCCCCCAGGTACTGACTTGTATTCCTGTAAGTTTCTCAACAGAATTTCTACATTAGTTTAGTTAGTTAACTTGCAGAATTAAAGTCCTAAGTTCTGTAAATGTTCAATTAGTTTTTCTATTAATATAAAATTATATATTTTAAAAATGTTGGTCCATATTTTTTGGAAAAATACAATACCATATTATTGAATTTATGAATTGCTCCTTTTGGTGCTAAAAATACAGCTAACTTAAAAATACTGAATAGAATTAAAATTAATTTTTGACAATTTTAACTTCTTTGACAAATAATTTCATTGAGTATTATAGAGTTCAAAATTTCTGATTTATAATTTTACAACTAGCTTGTAATTTTTCTTCCTATAAACTACTGGCTCGCTATTTAAACATAATTTGATATTTGTGTTTTAAAAGTTTTATTGATCTTATTTGTATACTTTAAGCGTTACTAAGAATATTAAATGTACAATTGGTAAGGGTCAGAGATGAAAATTTTCATGAGAACACAACTTACCAACCTATTATTTTCAAGTTTATAGCAGGAATTAGGTAGAAAAGATTAACTGCATTCTCTTCACTAAGAATTTTTTTTGGCTTTGAGTAACAAAAGATATTGAGAAATCGAACAATTATGACGTTAGAAATAACTGAGAGCCAAGTTACTGTGGACACATACCTACTTAGGAGTAAACGAACCACGCTTAAAAATGTAAGTGATGGAGTACTTTAAGGCAGCCTTTAATGGGATATGTAATTACTAAGAAAGAAATTCACAGAAAGGATGAACAGGGATATCACCATTTGGTGCTTATGACAGTAAGTTTTATAGTAATGATGTTTTCAAATAACACAAAAGGCTATTTAAATATATAATTAAATTTATTCAAAGTTAGTAATATACTAGTTTGAATTTACTATATTTCAATACACTAAGTTATTTCATATAGTAATTATTTCAATAGAGAATGATTTTACAAGAGGTTTAAAAACATTCAAGGTATTTTCAAAAGCTAACTAAATGTTATCATTTAAAAACATTTCCTAATTAAAAAAAATCAATACCAGGTTTTCAAAGCTAGTTACCTTTACCAAATAATTAGCAATTAATTGTGAAAACTATCCATTAACTGTATCTGCATGTGAGAAATCAAATTTCTAAAATGCAGCACAGTAGCTTTTGCTACGGAAGCTTACCAATGCCATATAAAACATAACAAGCACAGGACTGAAGCATAATCAATACTGCAAGAGGCTCCTCAAAATTAGAAGAAATTGACATTTTGGTGTCAAATTCAGAAAGGCAAATTAATAGTGACAATGCAAACAGATCATTTGCTGCATCTAGACCAACTTAATAAAGCCTGTAACTTGAAGGTGTGTAAAAAGCTAGGGCCGCTGGCCCTGTACCTGGTGCTGGCGATGCTTGGGGATTCTGCTCCAAGCCTACATCTTTCTAGCTGACTGGCAACAATCTGCCTTTCCACTTCCAGTTCTCGGGTAAGGCGCTGAAACTGAAGCTCCTGTGATTCAAGGAAATAAAAGGAACATAAGGCATCACGGTTTGCTGCTCAAGCAGATATATGAATGTACGTCACAGGAAACATAGGAACAAACCATAACATAACACTATAGTATGACTGTGAAATTAGCATTTTTGATGTAATTGCGAGCCTAATAACCTACTGATTTGTAGCTTTTCAAACTTAAAGGCACTAGAAGATTAGCCATTGTTTGGGACTGAAAAAAATGTGGATATATTTCATTTTACTTTTTTTGGTGCTAAGTGAGGTCTTTACAGAGCACTTCTGGTACAGTGCTGTATTAAACACAAGGGCTGTCGAGTCTTTACTTGATATGTCTACAATGGAAGCACAGCAGCCAGTACAAGCTCTTCATCCTCAATAGCTAACTTTTATATCCCTCATACTGTATGTCAGCACAGCCTTAAAAAACGTAAATTCCCATGACAATCAAAAGCCTCTTTGTTAAGGGGGAAATATTCTCACAGAAAAATGTCTTGCTATATTAATCTACAACATCAGCAACAAATTTTCTATTGCCACAAATGTCTTCATGTGTTGTTGTATGAAGGGGAGGAAAGAAAAGTCTGAATAATAATATAAAATTTTAAATTATATTAGAAAGCTAGAAACATTGTGAAGAAATTATATTTTTTATTCTATGCTGCATTATGAGGGCAAGGAGTTCTACTATAGGAGAAAAATGTTTTAACTTTTTTCATACTTATCTCATTGTTACCTTGACAGTATTTTAGTAACTAGAAAGTGTGTCATGAAGCAAGTACACTACACCAAGGCTTTAAAGCCACAAATAACATCTCCAGCTCCCCTGTGCCATATTATTTCCTTACAAGTCTACTCAAAGCCAAAGCTGAACTTCTAAGTTGTTTCATTGGATAGTGACTACTAATCAAAACACCAGGCACATAAACTATAAAAATACCTGAAATAAAAATATCTGAAATATTATTTATGACCATATGTAGGTATTTATTTACATGCAAAGACAAAAATCAATTGGAAAAGTATTAACTCCCTCTAGAATCAAGCAAACATGCAATTGTCTGACAGACCTGGCTATGCAAATTCTACAAACTAGTCTTATAATCATTTTTCAGAAACAGTTCCTGAACTCCTTACTGCTGTCTGATAACGAGAATCCTTTTCTAATGAGCCTGACTAGTGTTGGCGTCCAGGGTGGGCCTGAATGTATAATAGTTGTCTCCATAATGCTGTACAACACAAGCATAGCAGGTAAGTAGGACATTGCCCACCTTCCCTAACAATTCCTGGACCACTGATACTTAATAAATGTTCAGACACAAAAGACCAGATAGATAATAATCTTATAACATTCAGTATCAGGCTAAGATAATTCCGTTTAAGGACAAATTGTATTGCTTACTCCACACTTAGTCCTTCTTTACCCTTAAATAGTATCATATTTTTCTGTGGTATGCTGCTATTCTTTCAACTGTTTTACTCAACTGTTTATTATACACCTCTTTTCCCAGAAGAATGGTTGCTTGTGTCAAGCTAGGCCAGGAAAGGACGATCTGTGAATCCCCAAATATTCCTCGAGACGTCACAGTACCTCAGTGTTCTGAGTTCAGTGACTACTAGAGGTTGAGGGTTGAAATGTTTTGTATATTTTAGGATGGCCAAAAGTCACCAGGGTAGAATTAAGGTATGTTTTGTAAAATTAGTAAATAAAAAATTCTATTTTAGTAGGTGTTTATCATGTTTGTGGCTGCCTAAGACTTTTTGAACATCCTATCACATGTTCTTGATAGGATAAAAGAAGTTTCCTGCTTGAAAAAATAAGTTGAAAACCATTGTTCACATAATTCCTTCCTTCAGAAGCAAAGACCAGAGATTTTGGCTTTGTCAAGATGCTAGACTGTGACTCAGGTGCTAAAACCAAGACTATGATAACCTCTGTCCTACCGGTATGCTCTTAAATGAAGAGGTTCCAGGTTAACTAGGTTTGGGAAATTCCAAATCTTAAACTTTTACTTGGACATTAAATGTTCTGATGTCTACCAATAGGAAATTAACTTAAAATAGTTTAATCTAGAAATTCTTTTACTGATTTAAACTAAGCACACTTTCTCTTTCTCAAGGAACTAAAAACATCAAGAAACAATATTTTTATGCAGAACACAACTTAGGCAATACTGGAAAATCAAGCTCATTTACTAAAATTATGCTGAACTAAGGGGTACCATAATGAGGTCTACATGTAAAATATTTTTAATACATTGAAAACATTCAAGCACTTTGACCACACTTAATATTTGCAAAGGGAAGAGCACCACAAAGGGTTAAACTTCAAATGAAGTGTAACTGCCGACATCACACACTCCCAGAACATCAAGGGTGCACATTATTAGACACCTCTGCTTATAACATTTAGATTTTATCAAAGATAAAAAAAAAAATACAAGCAAGATCCAACTATCAATCTGATTTTTTTTGTTATACTAGCTAACATTCTAATAGGAGATAAACAATTTTAAGATCTTTATTGTTTTATCCTATTGCCAAACCACACGGGATTATACTAGGTTCTAGCTTTATCTATCCTTCAATTTTAATGAAGCAGAGAAAAAAAGAGCAAAGCTTACCAGATGCTCTAAATTTGTACTCTAAAGCTCAGGTTCATATCTGTAACTTTGTCACCAAAGCTCCTTTATTAGGAAATTAAAACAAAGGAAGAGAGGTTCACATTAAAACACACAAGGAAAGCTTTTTGCTTACAGCCACATGCAGAACATCAAGCTAAGCAGGTAAAAGCCTCAGCTTCTCCTACAGCACTATAGATGGCTTTTTAAAATATTGTCCTCTCAATAATAACTCAATGCCATTAGCTCTTCAGTATCTCATCAGTCAGCCTCTGACCATCACCTGGGTTCATGTACACTAGTGAGTCCAAATTCACTATCTCTAATCAGATCAAAACCCTGTGTTTTCAACCGTTGTCTGCTAAGTAACTCTGAGCCACACCCTCCTATGCTTTCTATGTCTCCACTGCAGTGGTTCTCAAAGTGTGGCAAAACAACAGCACTAGCATAAGCTGGGGTCTAGCCACCGGCACTTGCACAAGTCCTCCAGGAGGTTCTCATCCACACAACAGTTCTAGAATCACTGTCCTAATGGAACTATCACGTCTCTTAGACTCAGGCTCAAACTGTAAGTGTTTTCATCCTTTTAGCATTTCCTTCTTTTCTCTTATTTCCCATTTCCCACATATTAAATGGTTTCCCAAATTCTGTTACTCCACCTTGCTAACACTGGTTGATCAATCCATACCCTTTCTTGCCATTACTACTCTAATTCAGACTCGCATGAACTTCAGACTACTGCAATAACCTCTCACTAAATCTCACCATGGTGAGAGGGGCATTGCTTCTGCTTTTCACACTTCTTCCAGATAAATCTGTTCAAGGCACAATACTACTCACCAATAGTCTCTATCCTTTACTGAGGTTTATTTGGCTTTAGGGTCTCTGCGGAGTACTTTATATGCATTATTTCATTAACTCTTCAGTCAGCCTGCAAAGTGATAAGGATTACTCATCCCAGAGGTTGACTTTCCTAAAGTCATTCAAAACTGGTATTTGAAATCGTATCAGTTTGACTCCTAACCCCCTGGTGCTAAGCTGTGCACCAGGCTCTTCTCACCCCATACAGAACTTAAAAAAGCCAACTCAGTCATATTTTAAAGTCCATGGCAGTCTGGTCTCCCAAATATCTTTCTTTGCTCTCCCGTCACTCCTCTTCGCATACCCAGACTGAACTATCCATGGTTTTGTTGGCAGCAGTGAGAACAAAAATGGCACTGAGTGTTAGATGGTGGGGTCAGACCAGATCTTGGTTCAGCAACCTCGGTACTTGAGTCCTGGCTAGGAAAGAATTCACAGCCAAGACTCAAAATATAAAAGAAAGTTTACTTAGAAAGTCACAAAGATAGAAGAAATGGGCTTTAGGAAACAAGTTACAGGGGCAAAAAGAGGGGAGCTTAGAAGAGAGAAATGTATCGGGGGAGGAGCAAAAGGGTGGTGGGGTGGTTAGGAGGGAGAAAGCCACAGGTGTGCTCCTGCAGGGAGAATGCACTGGGTCTTCCGACCTAAGGTCTTTTAAGGGAGGACCTAGGGGATCTCAATAGAATAGTCATCAGTTCCCCAGGTGTGTTCTTTCAGGGTTGAGGCCTCTACTGAGTGGTTGGTGCCAGCGCAAGGTCATTAGTCAATGCAGCTGGTCCTAAGGTCAGCCATGGCATCACTAGTCTGGTTTGCTGCTTTTCTGGCCTGAAACTGAAACACAACCGGCCTTTCGTCCCTGCTCTGCTCATGTCTGTCTGACTGCCTATTATAGTTTCCTATACACAGAAAAGCTTTTCCTCATGTTGTTCCATCAGCCTGAACTATCTCCCTCCCATGGGTGCCTCGTCTTTTATCCAGCCCTTGGCAAAAGTGCTCAGTCTTTATTAAAGTTGGATTCTTCTTAAAGAAGATTAAAATCTGTATTTCATTTATCTCGGTATCCTTCTAATGCTCTGCAAAACCAAAACAAAAAGACTCTGCTAATTCATTCAGGGTGAATTTATACAGTACATTTTATTTAGTATATTTAATATAGCACTGACTTTTATATTTACTGATTCCTGAGCATTTTTATACAAAAACAAGCATATATATATATATATATATATATGATATTATGATTCGTCCTTTACGAGACTCTTAAAACCATTCAAATATAGTAACAATAATTATATCCTTACAGTGTAAGCAAGGAAAATTAGAAAAATCAATGGTACAAAAAATATACATTCTATTTGTATTTAAAGTCACAGAGAGATGTGGAGGCAAGCCAGGGGTCTCAAACTCGCGGCCGTGCGGCCCGCCCACCAATTCTGTGCGGCCCGCAGACTAATCAAACTTCGTGGATTAATCTGCGGGCCGCGAGTTTGAGACCCCTGGACTAGACCATGATTTTCCCAAATTCTGTTGACTGCTCTTTTAACAACTCTATCAGGAATTTCATATTATTCATGATGACATGAGCAAATAAGATTTTTTAAAATAATAAATAATGTGTGAATAATTTCAGTGGTATGTGGCTTATTGCTGTTACTATGACTTACCCCATGACCCCACTCAACGCCCTCAGTTGCTTGTACCTGTTCCCACTCTGCTGAATTCCCTCATCTCTCAAGCATCATATCTTGCCTATCAGAAACTCAGGAGTTTCCCAGCTTGGCATGCCATTCTGAAAACTTGTCTATCAGTCCAATGACATTTTAAATTGGTGAACTAACAATGCCTCCTCTTATTTACATTTTTTCTATTAAAAAGTAGAACATGGCCTGACCAGGCAGTGGTGCAGTGGATAGAGCATCAGACTGGGATGTGGAGGATCTGGGTTCGAGACCCTGAGGTCACCAGCTTGAGCATGGGCTCATCTGACTTGAGCAAAGCTCACCAGCTTGGACCCAAGGTTGCTGGCTAGAGCAAGGGGTCACTTGGTCTGTGGTAGCCCCCTGGTCAAGGCACATATGAGAAAGCAATCAATGGACAACTAAGGAACCGCAATGAAGAATTGATGTTTCTCATCTCTCCCTTCCTGTTTTTCCCTAACTGTCCCTGTCTCTGACTCTGTCTTTGCCACAAAATAAAGGTAAAAAAAAAAAAAGTAGAACATGTACATATATATTCACACAAATATACTGTATATATGGATGAATATATATATGGAAACAAATAATTCTGCTTAAGTTCTCTTAGTTGACGTTTTAGCGAGAAAGGTAGAGGAAAACATGGAGTTGCTGTTCCACTTATACATGCATTCCTTGGTTGATTATTGTATGTGCCCTGACTGTTGGGATCAAACCCACAACCTTAGTGTATTGAGATGACATTCTAACCAACTGAGCTCCCTGGCCAGGGTTAATTTGTGTTTGTTTAAAGAAGTCCTAGAAGTCAACTAAATATTGAGAAAAAGAACATGAAAAACAGAGGCTTGAAGACCGTCTCAGTTGCAGCAGTCAATGACAACTACTGCTGTCATTTTCCAACACAGTAGTTACTTGGTAGAATTAATGTCAAAACACAAGAAGATTTTCTTTAAAATGTAATAATATCTTGAATATCTGATTAGCTATTATTTTAAAATTCATTAAGAAATTATAAAAAATGATGCCTTAATATTACAATTTATGTGGTTTTCTAGTACATAAATATTTAAAAATTATAAGACCAATGATGCATATTACCTAAAGTTAGATGCTTATTTGGGAGTTAATTGACTGTACAGATAATAATAATGCATATAAATCATTATCTCCTGAAATGGAAAACTAAGAAGGATAAATGACCTATCTCCCCCTTCCTCTATGTGGCCTAGTTCTTGCAAATACAGCAAAAAATATAAAAATGGTAAGAGAAACAAAAACAAGGCTAAAGTTAATCTTTTTCTTCTGTAGATCTATTAAATAGTACTAGGGAATAAGAGGCTAATTTAAAAAATGATGAAGGTTTGGTTAGTAACTCAATGAAATGTAATGGGGAAAGAAAACAAATACCATTTAAATAAATACCATCTTTTCTATGATTATACCTTTTAAATTGCTATGCTTAGTTCTACTGCTTTTACTGCCTTGCAGACATTTCTTGGCTAAAGTGCATAGGGGTGGAGAGGGTGTTATTACTCAATTAGAATGCACATCTGTAAGTTGTGCCTTAACCACGTAAATGGTTCCTCGTGAAGACTCGTTACCTGGCTAAAGAGGTACAACAGGTTTTCAATTTTGTCTTCTCAATTTTTTAATTTTACATTTTACCTGTATGGCTTCGCTAACATGATCATTTCTTTCTAAATAATTCTCCAGAAATTATCCTGGGATTCTTGAGAAAAAAGGGTAAGAAAAACCAATGTATTATTGATAAATACAGGAGATATCTAACCTACAAAAGACATGAAAAGCCTTAGGACAGAACTGGGACAAGCCTAGCTACAGGCTGAGTCCAACCATAATGTGTCTGCATCCAGATTCACGCCCAGCCAGGCTGCAGGTCTGCCAGGGTTTCTATATTTAATGTCCCTCTGTTTTTCTCTGACTCCGCTTTCTCCCCAACATCCAGATGCTTCCACTGGTCAGCTATATAAAAAACCAGTTTTAATTTACTTTTTGTTACCCTTATTATTATTTTTTTTTGTATTTTTCTGAAGTTGGAAACGGGGAGGCAGTCAGACAGACTCCCACATGCGCCCAACCAGGATCTACCCGGCATGCCCACCAGGGGGCGATGCTCTGCCCATCTGGGGCGTCGCTCTGTTGCAATCAGAGCCATTCTAGCGCCTGAGGCAGCGGCCATGGAGCCATCCTCAGCGCCCGGGCCAACTTTTGCTCCAATGGAGCCTTGGCTGCAGGAGGGGAAGAGAGAGACAGAGAGGAAGGAGAGGGAGAGGGGTGGAGAAGCAGATGGGCACTTCTCCTGTGTGCCCTGGCCGGGAATCGAACCCAGGACTCCTGCAAACCAGGCCAATGCTCTACCACTGAGCCAACCGGCAAGGGCCTACCCTTATTTAATAGCTGTATTTTCCCTACTTGCCTAAGAAAAAGCAGACCAGTTAAATAATGTTGCTTTTTACTTGTGTTAGGCCTATTTAACTCAGTAGAAAAGTAAAAAAAAAAAAAAAAGTTCTTAGACAAGAGTAGCTCCAGATTTGAACAAGTTATTATTATTTTTTATTGTTCAGACTAATTTACTTATCCAAAACATTCTTTAAATCACCACATTTGAAATTCTTTTTGTCCTGCATACAATATATATTCATGAAGAAACATACAGTATTTGTTTATGTTTAGAACAGTTATAACTTGATATCAAATGTCTTACTTTCTTATTTTGTGTTAAGTTATAATATTAACAATAATAGTCGGTACCACTGAATGAATGCAGGCACTCTACACATTTTTTCTCAAATTCTACCAAAGTACAGGCCACTGCTAAGTTGAGCTATCACAGGGAAGGAAGGGCAAAATAAATGACTTGCTCAAGGTCACACAATTAGCAAGTGAAGAGCAGAAAATGAAATTCTAAATTGTTGTTCTTTCCATTAAAGAAAGCTAAAAAAAATTCAGGTTGTTTCATTTTCTATTCCTCAAGGTCATACACACACACACATTTATTATTTTTTTTTTTTGTATTTTTCTGAAGCTGGAAACGGGGAGAGACAGTCAGACAGACTCCCTCCTGTGCTCGACTGAGATCCACCGGGCTCTGCCCACCAGGGGGCGATGCTCTGCCCCTCCGGGGCATCGCTCTGTTGCGACCAGAGCCACTCCAGCGCCTGGGGCAGAGGCCAAGGAGCTATCCCCAGCGCCTGGGCCATCTTTGCTCCAATGGAGCCTTGGCTGCGGGAGGGGAAGAGAGAGACAGAGAGGAAGGAGAGAGGGAGGGATGGAGAAGCAGATGGGCACTTCTCCTGTGTGCCCTGGCTGGGAATCGAACCCGGGACTTCTGCACGCCAGGCCGACACTCTACCACTGAGCCAACCAGCCAGGGCCCCTCAAGGTTTAAAACTGTAATGATATTACTGCTTTAAAACTCTTCCCAAATCAAACAAAGCCCTGAATGGTAATAAGAATTAAAGAATCATCTGCTAGTATATGTGGGAACTTACTAATTATGACAAAGATAGAATCTCATTCAATGGAAAAAGAACTGCTGGCATAATTAAACAAAGCCAGATTACTACCTCAAACCACGCATGTGAGGGAACACACACACGTTCTATAATAAATGTAGAGAAAAACTCCAAATATATAAAATCATCTAGGACAGTGGTCGGCAAACTCATTAGTCAACAGAGTCAAATATCCACAGTACAACGATTGAAATTTTTTTGAGAGCCGAACTTTTTAAATGTAAACTATACAGGTAGGTACATTCCTTATCGAAGTAGCGCCCACATGTGGTATTTTGTGGAAAAGCCACACTCAAGGGACCAAAGAGTCGCCTGTGGCTCGCGAGCCATGTTTTGCCGACCACTGAAATAGTTTGATAATTTTAGGATGACAGAGAACTCCTTAAAGAATAAAAGAACCTTAAGCCTTAAAATCATAAGAAATAAAGGATAGGCATATCTAAATAAAAATAAAACTTTATATGCCAAAGTTCATGCAAACAAAAGTTAAATAATAAAAAAAAGTAAATATCTGTAACACACATTTAAATGTAAGACATTTAAAATCTCATATAAACAAATTTTATAAAAACAGTAAAATAGAGAGTATAAATAAGCAAAGCCATCTAAGATGAGATGTTAAATGCCAATCAAAATATCAGAATAAAAATGCTCAATTTCACTCATAAAGAGAAAATCAAATAACAATGAGATGCTATATTTCATCACAATGGCAAATATTTTAAAAAGTGGTTACATCAAGGCGGGAAAGGCACGAAAAACGACACACACTGTTCATGTGAGCATGACTTGACCCTTTGGGAAAATGATCTGTTAGCATCTACTAAAATTAAAAATACATATTACCCATTGCATTCTTCTTTTGGATATTTACACAAGTAAAAACAACTGTAGATATAAAATATTAATTGCAGCATTATCGTAAACAATTTGAATGTTTATCTAACATGGCAATATTTCAACAAACTATGGAATCTCCATATTATATGTACAGTTCATTAACTGTAGTTATTAAAATAAAAAATTGAACTGGACCTTGATCTGTTGCCTCAGAAGGACCATTATATATAACTAAGTGAAAAAGTCAGTTGAAGAGATAAAACACAACAAAAAAATAAAATAAAAAAGTAAGTATCTATACAGGTTTGTTTGAGCATGGCAAAAACTGATAGGAACATAGCAAATCACTGGTTATTACAGGAGGGTGGGGTCAAGAAAGAAATCAAGATATTCACATTTTTATATTATATCTTTATATTTTCCTATTACAAGCATACGACTTCTTAAGAAGAAATAAAAAAATAAAAGAAAAATAAAGTACAGTGGTATCTTGACACATGAGCAATTTAAATGAGCAATTTGAGATGAGCAGTCACTTGTGGGATTTTTTGCTCTAAGTCATGAGCATCCGATCTTTGAATCATGAGTGTTGGGCAAATGAGTTTGTAAAATTTGTGGTTTTTGAATTAGCTCACTTTTATTGTTAAAAAATGGAGCTGGGCAGCCATGTGTGTGCTGGCCCTCAGAGCAGGTCACTTGATTGCAAATTGTGGATTACTTTCCTGCTTGGAAAGAGCCATTGCTAATGTTGGCTGGAGGAGAGGTTTTGGTGCCAGAAAAGTTTTAAAAAGAAGATAAGGAGGAGGAGGAAGAGAAGAAGCCATGATGGCAGGGTGAGAGCAGAGAGGATGCCAAGTGCTGAAGAAGGAGCCAAGATGGCAGGGAAAGGGAGAGAAGCCAAGATGGCCGGGTGCTGAAGGGGGAGCCAAGATGGCAGGGAAAGGGAGAAAAGCCAAGATGGCCGGGTGCTGAAGAGGGAGCCAAGATGGCAGGGAAAGGGAGAGAAGCCAAGATGGCCGGGTGCTGAAGGGGGAGCCAAGATGGCAGGGAAAGGGAGAGAAGCCAAGATGGCCCGGTGCTGAAGGGGAAGCCAGTTTGTGCAGAGAGAAGGGAGAAGGTGTGCAGATGGGGAACCAGAGGTGAATGAGACTGATGGGGGCCTTTGATTCTAGGAAAAACCAGAGATTCTCCTGGTTCTGGAACCGGAGAATGAGTAAGTGGCTTTGGGAACCTTGTGTGTTTGCTCGTCAGCCAGTATGAATCTTGAATAAAGGAACGATCATTTTTTGGCTCCGCTATTTCTTTACCATCTCCCCGAGTCTAATGGGAACCTGCATGTGTGTGGCCACTAGCTCGTCGGCCAGTATGAGTCTTGAATAAAGGAACGGCCCACCATCTTTTGGCTTCACTGTTTCTTTACCATCTCCCCGAGTCTAATGGGAACCTGCATGTGTGTGGCCACGACAGCTGCGACTACTGGCCATACATTTGGCATAGTTTACAACAGAATTCAGATCACATTGGTACAGAGCTGCCACCACCCTTGAGGGGTGGGGTAGAGGACTGGTTGTTGTCATGGTTCCCTATGGCTGTCCTTTTGGGGACTATGGGCTGGCTGATTTTTACAGCCCTGCGAGAGGAAACCAAGAGCTCTGTGTACGAGGCTGCCAGAGGCCTGCACACCAAGCAGAGGAAGGACATTTGGAATGGCCACGGGAGAAAGAGATTCAGAACTGAAATAAGCGCTGGGGAAGGAGGCCGATCTAGTTCACAAGTTGCACCTGGAAGTCTCTGGAGAAGAAATCACAGGGAAAGAAATCCCTGTTCGTGAGTTGCAGTTTGCCCTGGAAGTTGTAGAAAGCCGGCAGCCGAAGGAGCCTAAGCTGGAACCGTGCCGGCAGAGTGGCTCTGAGTCAGCGGGAACAGGTAGGTATTTCCAGCTCCTCTTCTGAGGATGAGGAGACTGGGGCTGAAAATGCCATCCAAAGACTCCAGAAGGTAACAGCCCAGCAGCAAAGAGTACCTACTGAGCCCCTGGTAGGTTTGTCAAGATTATGGGACATAGAGGTGGATGGCAGCATGCTCTCTGGAGCAGAGGTGGAAATGTTGATGGCCACCATTGCCACGTGCTCCCTTTTGGAGCAGCGTCTTAAGAGCTGCCAGGACGGCAGAGATGAGGGGGAGGCTTAAGGCCCAGTGTGTGTGGACTGACTTTTGGGCTATGACCAGATAGGGCACCAGCTCCCTTGTTGGATGGACATGAGGCTTTAGGACAATATGAGAGACCCTGATGGAGGAGGGAGCAAGTCTGGTTGAAACTATATGACTTAATGCTGTTGCTGTAACTTGTTCGTGTGATGTGCCTAATTCCTTGCACAGGAATGCCTGTGCTGTAAATTGCAAAGTGAGCAAAAGGGGTGGAATGTTGGGCAAATGAGTTTGTAAAAGTTGTGTTTTTTGAGTCTGCTCACTTTTATTGTTAAAAATGGTGCTGGGCAGCTGTCTGGGAAATTGCTAATTACCTGCTTGGGAAGGGCCATTGTTATGTTAATAACTCCCACCAGCACCTTTGCCTGACCTTGAAGGTAAATACACTTCATAAACCAGTTTATTTCTTTACATTCTCTCTTATTATGTGTGTGTGTGTGTGTATTTGTTATTTATAAAGTACATTTTCTTATTTAAAAGCATATAAAGCAAAAAATTCGTGTGGTTTTTGGGGGCCAGAATGGATTAATTGCATTCCCATTAATTTAAATGGGAAAATTTGATTTGACACATGAACAAATTGCGTCACGAGCTCAGCCATGAAACGAGTAAAACTTGTGTGTCAAAGTCCCACTGTATTGTTTAAATGGTACTCGGGCAGATCATGCTAAGGAAACACTCCCATTCCTGGAAAACTAGATTCTGACTGAGAGAAGTGGTAGTTCAGTTTCTTAAAGGAATTCAAGTACCCTCGGGAGTGCCCTTCTAGCTGCTAGAGGGGGTGCTGCCTGATTCATGAATCACCTAATAAAGCCAATTAGATCTTCCAAAAAGTAAATAAATAAATAAAGCACTCTAAAGGGATTCAATAGCATTCTAATGACGCATAAAAGCCTATTCTAACAATAAGTAACAACACTTAGCAGATTTAAAAGTATACAGCATTCATAAGGGTCTGGGAAATGGTGCTCTGGACTATAAACTGATATAAACTCTTGGGAGAGGAACAAATTCTAAAAAAAATTAAATATGTGCCTATCCATAAGCTGAACATTTCTAATGCTGAGACTTTGGATATACTTAAAAAAGTACAAAAAAACAACCAATCATGCTCAATTAAAAACAAACTGACATACATCAATGAGAAAGTAAACATTATCTATGATTATATAATAGGACTCAAAGCAGTTGCTAGAAAGGATCAAAGTAGGCACTGGTAAGTCCTCAGACACTGATGTGGAATAACCCCCAACAAGGCTTACTCAGGAAAATAAAGCAAGGCAGTTATTTTTAAAAAGACATATGCTGGAGCCCTGGCTGGTTGGCTCAGCAGTAGAGTAACAGCCTGGTGTGTGAAGTCTCGGCTTTGATTCCCTGTCAGGGCACACAGGAGAAATGCCCATCTGCTTCTCCACTCCTCCCCCTCTCCTTCCTCTCTGCCTCTCTCTTCCCCTCCTGCAGCCAAGGTTCCATTGGAGCGAGTTGGCCCGAGTTGGCCCGGGCGCTGGGGATGGTTCTATGGCCTCTGCCTCAGGCTCTAGAATGGCTCTGGTTGCAACAGAGTGACACTCCAGATGGGCAGAGCATCGCGCCCTGGTGGGCATGCTGGGTGGATCCTGATTGCACACACGGGAGTCTGTCTGACTGCCTCCCTGCTTCTAACTTCAGAAAAATACAAAAATACAAAAGAAAAAAAGACATATGCTGGAGCATTCAGTGCCTGTTTCCTTGACGTATACTCCAGCAACTTGATTTCAGAGCCAAGTTTTAACAGTTGGTAAGAGGCACTAGATAGACATTTGTAGAGTGGCTTACTTTTAATTTTTAAGTTTGAGGTGAATATTTAATTTCTTTTATCTTGAGTATTCACTTGTTAATTAATCTTTGTAAATAAAATAGTTGTTTATTTATATAAAACCACACTAAGACCTTATTCTTGTTAGTTAAATGCTCCAGTTCTGACCTATTAAGGAAGAGGTTTTAAGAGTTAGTTTTCATGAAAGGCATGAAATATCTCAACACAGTAATAAATATCATATTTGAAAATATAGGCTGTATAATGAACTGCTTGATTTAATGACTATACTGTATATATTGGTTGAAACTTGACAAGACTCTCTAATTTTCCTCCTCAAACTGCTACCAAGGGGAAAGCAGCACGTTATGCTCAGTGTAACAGAAAATCAAATCTATGTAATTTTTATTACAAATTCTATAAACCAACATACTTTTTGGAAATAAAACATGGAAGATTTTTATGTTTTATTTGGAAATGATACATAAAGCCCTACCCTTAACTTTAAATTTTAAATCATGCCAGGGCAAAATCACTTAGATATTTGTGTTAAATAACTTTTTCAATTCATTAACTAATATTAGTAGTGTAAAGGGTAGTCATTTATTATATTATATAATTTTGATTAGGTATTCAAAGTAGGAATGATTTTTTAAAGTAAAGACTGATTATTTATATGCATATTCATATATGTATTTTTGGCAAAATATACATAAAATTTACCATTTTAATAATTTTTAAGTATACAGTTCAGTAGCATCAAGTACATCCACACTGTTAAGTAACCGTCACCACCATCCATCTCTGGAACCTTTTCATCTTCCACAATTGAAATGCATACACACTAAATAACACCCAGCCCAGACAATGGCCATTTTCTGTCTGTATGAATTAGACTCCTGTAGGCAGGTACCTCACATGAGTGGAATCACACAATATTAGTCTTTTCTAACTTTTTTCACTTGGCATATGTCTTCCATGTCCATCTACATTGTGCCAGAATTTCCTTCCTCTTTAAGGCTGAATAATATTCCACCACGTGTATATACCACAATTCATTCATACATTCATCCATTGATGGATACTTAGATTCCTTCGATTAATTTAAAAAAACACAAAAAAATTCTGCATCAAATTTAAGGCAAATTCTCCAACAAAACACATCCTAAAATATACATTTCTATTTTCTTCTCTAATAGCTTCTTCTCCTATTAAAATACTACTAATTTTCACAAAATTCAGTAATCTTATCAAGGTCTTATCTACAAGGATGAAACTAGAATTGTCTTTCCCTCCCTTCAGCCATTTAAAGAACTACCTAATTATACATTTATTCATTTGTTTAAACTTTGAGTGCCTACTATGTGCCAGGCATTGTGGTGGGCAGAAGATAGGGAGGGAGGGAGGGAGGGAGAGAGGGAGGGAGAGAGGGAGGGAAGGAGGGAGAGAGGGAGAGAGGGGGAGAAGGAGGAAGGGAGGGAGGGAGGAAGGGAGGGAGAGAGAGAGGGAGAAGGGGAGAAGGGGAGAAGGGGAGAAGGGGAGAAGGGGAGAGGGAAAGAGGGGGAGAGGGAGGAAGGGAGGAAGGGAGGGAGGGAGGGAGAGAGGGAGGGAGAGAGAGGGAGAAGGGAAGAGGGAGAGAGGGGGAGAGGGAGGAAGGAAGGAAGGGAGGGAGGGAGGGAGGGAGAGAGGGAGGGAGAGAGAGGGAGAAGGGGAAAAGGGGAGAGGGAGAGAGGGGGAGAGGGAGGAAGGGAGAGAAGGAGGGAGGGAGGGAGAAGGAGAAGGGGAAAAGGGGAGAGGGAGAGAGGGGGAGAAAGGGAGAAGGAGAGGGGGAGATGGGGAGAAGGGGAGAGGGAGAGGAAGAGGGGGAGAAAGAGAGTAGGAGCCCCTGAGCTCCACAGGGAGCTGGGGGGAGGGGTTGTCACAGGTACAGAGTGGTCTAAATCTTACATAAAGTTTTTTCTCAAGACAGTGGAGAATTGAATTAAAACATTCTAGCTTAAACGAAAAAAAAAAAAAAAATCTCCATTTTAAGATGCCAAATAAAATTAAGTGCCTAGAAAATCTGGGAACAAGGGAAGCTGAGTGGTGCTGATGAGACCGTGTGGCTTGCTGCCCAGCTCCTGTTTGCCGGGACGACGAGGCAAGCACCACCTGGCACATCAGCTGCTGGGTCTCTGGGCTGTGTGAGCTTTAATGAACTTTCAAGTCCCATAAGAACTTGTAATCACACATCTTTGTTCTAATATCCTAGGGTGGGTGTTGGCAAACTGTTCCTCTGAAGGGCTGGGGAGTTAACATTTTAGGCTTTGAGGATGATGAGATAGGTCTCTATCATAACCACCTACCTGTACAGGCCTTGGTTGTGTGAAAGCAGTCACACACAGTAACATAAATGAACGTGTGTGGCTGTGTTCTAATCAGATTTTATCTATTAACACTGAAATTTGAATTTCATCTAATTTTCAGATGTTATGAGATGGTTGTCTTCTGATTATTTTTAACCCATTTAAAAATGTAAAGAATATTCTTATCTTGTAGGCCAGCGGTTCTCAACCTGTGTGTCGTGACCCCAGCGGGGTCGCCTAAAGCCATCGGAAAATACATAATACATATCAGGTATTTACATTCCGAATCATAACTGTAGCAAAATTACAGTTATGAAGTAGCCACTAAAATTATTTTTTGGTTTGGGGTCACTGCAACATGAGGAACTGTATTGCGGGGTCACGGCATTAGAAAGGTTGAGAACCACTGTTGTAGGCAGTAAAAAAAAAAGAAAAGGTGGAGCCCGAGCTAGTCTGTGGGCCATTTTGCAGACCTAGGTCCTAAGTTTAAAAACTTTTAAGCCTCTTTAAAGGCATATGATTTGAGGAACGAAGATAAAAGGGTTATAGGATTTTGAGGTTAAACCTGGATTTGAATATAGGCTTTTTTATTTACTACCTGCATAATACTGGACAAGTCACTTTAACGTCTATAAACCCCAGTCTAATCTGTAAAGTGAGGATGAAATCCACAGCATAGAGGAGTTGGTGCGAGTATATTAAAAAGATAATAAATGTTGTGTAGACTGTCAAGCTGTTTTTAAATACTTAAGCATTAATTATTTAGTAAAACATATATACACATTAAAAATGAACTTTTACCCTATTGAGATTCCCTTGTCAAAAATCTGAGAATACATTTTCAATTCCTAAGTAGAGGAGGAAAAATAAAACAATTTGCACCATAGACAGATGTCCTGGATTCCACTTTTTACTAAGATCTTAGCATTGTACAATGCATTATACCACTGAGTTAAAAATTTACTTCTTTCACCTTCTGATTATATTGTTTTCAGTAGGCCTCCGTTGCTACTTGTTCTCTCCTTTTAATCTTCATATAAAGAGTAACCATTTTTACATATAAAATCACAAGGAGAAAGTAGCAGCTGAAGTACCACTAATGACAAATGAGAGAAGAGTATTTGCTTCTTGCTACTATCATATGTCTATTTTCTATTTATCAAATTTCAAGCCAAGTAATCCCAGCAAATTTAGAAACCCTACAAAATTAAAATGCATAATTTCTTTATATAGTCATCTTGATGATATCAAAATATCAATGCCAATGAATAGTACAGGGATGGTAGGCAAATAAGTTATTCTTTAATATTTATTACTGGGTTAAGACAACCCAAAATCTTTATCCAATATTTCTCATCCTCTTACTCTACTAAGAAATTCCTTAACTAGACCTATTGTGGTGACCATTTTACAATATATACTTATATTAAATTATTGTGTTGTATATATGAAGCTATAATGCTATATGTCGAGTATATCCAATATATATATTTAAAAATAAATTTCTTCCTGAATCTGGTTTTACACAAATACTGAAAAACAAACAGCTGACAGACATGAAAAGATATAGCTGAATTCTGGACCTATCTTCCTTCCTTCCAAAAGCCAGAGGTTGACTAGAGTATGTCACCTCTGGGCTGTATGCTTGGGGCAAATGGTCAGCAGGCTATCTGGTTCAATCAGTACTCCTATGCGGCCTGAGGCTCAAATAGGCAGAGTGTAGTACACTGGCCTGTACCTGTGTCAGAGGTACCCCCAGCCTTAGTGCCGCACCGTGTCTACATGTCTGTGTGAGCAAGGACAAGAAGGCGGACTCCTTCCACAGGAGACATTCTGAAGCTGTCAGCAGAGTGCACAAATGGCAGTCTATGGTCATCTGCTACTGTCCTTGAATCTAAAACTAAGCTATCACTTGAAATACATATTTGTGACATATTTTAAAACAATGTATCTATAATGAAAACAGCATTTTCATATTATTGTGTAATGACGGACAAGAATATCAAACAGTAGGTAAAAACACATGATTGGGTAAATCTTGGCATTTTCTCAGCAGCACATACTAGGTTGGTCTGAACCATACACTATTTCAGAATGGCACATACTTAGCTGGATTTAATTGAAGAATATTTTCATTGCAAAGGCTGCTGGACCTATGACTCTAGTCCCAGCAGCCTGGTACTCTGGGACAGCACATAGGATGGGTTAGATGTTTTCTGGCTCACTGCCCCATCTCATTCATATGACTAAATCTGATTACATCAAAATGTAAACATGCCTTTATATTTTTCTCTTATGGTTTTAGTAAGACTTATTCAGCACAGATTCATTTAAGGAATTATAATGATACTAGTATCATTAGCTATTATTTGTTAGGTGCTAACTATAAGCCGGATACTATACTAACACTTTCTGTGTATATCACAAATGGTGAGTACAACCAATACACAGTGAAATGGTTTCTATGTGGTAAGCACCTCTAATTTAAGTTCTACAACCACCCCAGGAGGTGGATATATTATTCTTCTCATTTCTGAGATATTTACCATGAGTTCCAAGGTTGTCACACACCTAGAAGCTGGCGAGCATGAATATGAAGTTAAGAGGTGTGACCCCAGAGTGGTGCTCTTCACCACTGTCTTTCAGCATCACCACCATGACCTACAGATTTCAAGGTGTCAAAAGGAAGACAATACTCTCTTAAAAAAAAAAAGCCTAAACAATCCATCAAAAGTCAAACTTACTGGCTTGTTATTTTTCTCTGATGTGAATCATCTCCTTCAATTTAATAACTGTGACCCTCAAGTCTTTCTTTGGCATTACCTAAATAAGATGGCACTAATAAATAGTACCCTGATGCTCTCAAACAACTAGCACAATTAGTTTCTAAAGTTCCAGGGAAGCAGCTGTGGATGGAGAGAATTTAGTTTGCAGTTTTGGGAGATGATCTTCTCCATAGTTTCCCATCAAATACACAGTGCCTTCTATGACATTCAGTTCATTTTACAGTAAGGCAGAAATGACTTCAGTAGCTCTAAGACTGTTAAGATCACAAGAAAAGAACCCATAGTGCAAGTAGAAAAAGAAGGAAGAGCCACAGTAACTCATTTATCTATCAGGATTTCCTCATTCTGAATTTTCTATGAAGATTTCTGTTTTTAAATTCATCGTCAATATATCCGATTGAGAAAGAACCTAAACAAGTCCTAGGTGAGACTACACCATAGCAACAGGCTTGCCATGAATTCTTTGGGGAGCTGAATTTCACAGAAGTATTTGATTGCCTATTCACAATCTTGATTACAACATACCAAGCTGTTAAACGAAATTGTATGCCGTTAGTGTATTGAAGGAACTTTAAAAAATAAACTATACTGTATGAAGATATTTTTCACACATATATCCCTACTGAGATATATTTAATTGTATGCAGCCCATTTCTCTTTTATTTAGAAAACAATAGATACATTTTTAGTTCAGAACTTGCCAATGTCAGTGTAGTAATGTAATAAATAAGGCATTTATATTAGATCCTTATTCTGGTTCATAAATATTTGCTCATTCCTCCATTGTGATTATGACAATATAAATGTACAGTCCTTAGAATTTGTTCAGGAGCACTGAAGTATCTTCATTAGATAAAAATTGGCCAAAATAACTACAGAAAAACCATCTGAGGTTAAAACAATCTTAGTCTCAGTCTCACAGTAGATTATACTTGGACTTGGCCTATTGCTCAGTTGGGAAAATATACTGTTAACAAAAATAGGCCACAGAGAGAATAAGTAGTTTATGTCTGTGGATTATCACAAAAAGTCCGCTATCCTACAAATTATGTCATGATCAAATGTAAGAGTAGGTGAGGATACAGATGTCAGCAGCAAAATCTATCACAACCATCAGAAATCAGCTCAAAGCAAATCCAGAAGGGTATGAATTATTACTATCCATCTTCATGTCCTAACACAATACATTTAACCAAATTTTCCCATATTTGGCTGTGAACAATGTTGGAAACAGAGTAGAACATTTCACAAATATTCAAATAAAACAACAGAAGAACATTCATGAGGAATTAATTTTTATACAACCAATTCTGTTATTTATGCTATTAGAAACACCCAGTGGTGTGGATCTAATCCAAATTATTTACATTTGGTTTATAATGCATGATATGATGTGTCTGGAGCAGATTTGCCTTTCTAATTAGGTTCTGCTCTATTATTAAAATCAGTTTATATGTCCTTAATATTTGTGGATATATGGAAAAGCAGTGTCCCAGAAGCCTGCTAGGCAGAAGGACAACTAGCTCACAATTACAAATTCACCAGAGAGACTCCAGAAAAGAAAAAGGTGACTGAACAACCTAAAACCTTAATTACTTTATAAGCACTTAAAGTTTATATAAGATTGGCAAAAGTCACTCTTTCTTTTCTCTCATTTTTGCTTATACTGTATTTGGCCTTAAAAAACCGAGAAGCTCCTTAAACTACCTACAGCAAAATTAGAAATTATCATTTCACTCAAGAAGCATGCACTTATATTTAATTGATTAGACATGGTTTTTAAGAGATAATGCCCCTAGAATCTATTCATACAATTAGAATATTTAGGACTGTTTATTTCAAGCAAACAAACAAAATAACAATTCAAGGAAACGTGCAATGTTACAAGTATTATGTAGTGGACACTTGTTATTTTGCCTACTAGTATGTTTTTACCTTTCTTCTAGATATGGCATCAGTGTTTCCTATGGGAAGACCTACTTTCACTATTCTTGAACAATGTGAGTTTGGTACATCAAAAGTAGGGCTGGCCAAAGTATAGAGCTGGGTGGATACTGAGCTCACCTAGAGACTGATGGCGGAGGTGATTTGGAGAAGTGGCTATGAACTGGGTATTGAGACTTCGGTGAATAATAAGTAAGCAAATGGCTGATAAATAACAGCAACGAGGAAAAGGAGAGGGTAGTACAGCCAGGCATGAAGCTGCCAAGGAGCAAGGACTTGTGTAGGGTGCACATACGTAAACAACAGAGGAGGAAGAATGATAATGACTCTATTTCCTGAGTTCTGAAAGCTCCAAGGTCAAGAGAGTAACCAGACACCCCTACAGGGAGTTTCAGGGGGTGTGGAGTCCCCTCGGGACAGCCAGATTTCTCTTAGGCAAGTAGAGAAGGAAAATGAGAGGTGGTTGAAGAGGTGAGGCTAGTGGCTGACCACAGAGCAGGAATTCCTGAGGACACAGGAAGAGTTTGGGAGGGAGCATGGAGAGGATGGGAGTCAGACTGGACAAGAGGATATAAACAAAAGGATGGGGGTGGGAGATTGGCAGCTAACAGGCTATAACCAGACAGCCATGGACTTCCGGTGATGAATTAAATAGAGACAAAGTGAGGTGTGAGAGGTGGGGTCTCTGGAGAAGTATGGCAGAAACCTGTGGATTGTCAGAGGGAGGGGGATGTGGACAGCCCAGTATAGCTATTCTGTTGAGTTTCGGGTTCAGATATGGTGGGTGCTCAAGGTTTTAAAGGGTCTTGGGCCTCAGGGGATGTAATGGCAGTCACCTGTCCTTCCATGTGACAGATCTTATACTCAATTGCAGGCAGTCACAGCCTGGCACAGTCAGGGGAGCTCTGATCCACAGTGTGATAAGGCAAGCAGATTTCAGGACTTGGAAGTCAAAAGAAAACCCTATCCTTAATATTCCTATATGGCTGCCCCAGCCAGAATCTCCTGTCTCCAGAGATTTTACTTACTGTGCCCAGATAATATCCTGCAGAGATTACCAACGGCATCACACTCGAAGGAGGTGAGAAACCAGTGCAGGTAGAATTGAGGAAGAGCATTCCAGGCAGAGGGAAGGGCAAGTGCAAAGGCCATAAAATGTGCCTGGTGGGTTCACTTAGGAGACCTGTGTGGCAGAAGCAGTGAGGAGGAGAGGAGAAATACCAGGGCAGAGAGAAACCATGCGTCTCATTATGGAGGTCTTTAGAGGCCCTTATAAAAACACTACTGTGAAAGCAAGGAATCATGGGAAGATTTGAGTAGAAAAGTGCCCAAACTTGATTTCCTTTTTAACAGGGAAATCTTGAGACTAGATTGCAAATGGGAAAGGGCTGAAGCAGAAAGAACAGTTAGGAGGCTTCTTTGAACAAAGGTGGATCGGGGTGGGGTATATGGACACGGAGTGGTTGGACAATGAAGGTGGAGAGCAGTTAGATTCTAGGCACGTTTTAATGATAGATACCCTGGGTCTTCTTTAGTTCAAAAAACTTTCCTACCTCAGCAGAAAGGGAGGAGTAGAAAAAGAATATTTGTTCTTCATGTTTTAGTTTCAATGCCATCTCTTTGAAAAAGGCCTTACCACCCTGGCCGGGTAGCTCAGCTGGTTAGAGCACTGTCCTGATATGGCAAGAGTGCTGTTTGATCCCTGGTGAGGGCACATACCAGAATCAACCAATGAATGCATGAATAAGTGCAACAAATTGATGTTTCTTTCTCCTCCTCCCCTCCTCTTTCTCTAAAAAAATAAATTAAATTAAAAGGGGGGCGGGGGGCTATGGATCCATATTCCATTAGTTTGAGACATATCCTAGGGGGGAAAGGCCTTACCCAAACATCCATTTTTAAAGTAGGCCTCCTTACTATTCTCTTATAAAAGCCATTCTTTTCTTTTCATGCACTTCTCCAAATCAATTTATATATATATACTTAAAAAAAATTTACTTAATGTGTGCCTTCCCCCATTAGATTATTAGTTCAACATGGTCAAAAACTATGAAGAGACAGAGGAAGGAAACTATCATTAAATTAGTTAACAAGCTAAATATTAATAATTACAATTGCTAAACCTGAGCTACATTTATAAGCTCCATGAGGGTAAGGCCCATGCATTTTTAATCTTACTTCATCACTGTGGTCTTTCCAGTATTCTATTCCACTAAGCATATGCTGAAAAATGACGGTAATTTCTTATTGATATGTTTTGACTTGAAACCATTGCCTAATACTGCCAATTAACCACAACTATTTTAAAACATTTTTTCTTTATAAATAACAATTTTTTATTCATCAAATTTCTCACAATATTTTGAACAACTTTAGGGAAACAAACCCTGGAATCAGAGAGCTGGCGTTATAGTACAGCCTCAACATCGGCTTGCTGTCAACCTCTAGAAAGTTACTTAGGTTCTCAGCCCCCCACTTTCATCAAATATAAAACAGGGCTAATAATACCTTCAATGTGATGTCATTGTAAAACTTACGTTAAAATGCTTATTTGAGCTATAAAAAGCTCTATACTTTTATCCTTATAATCATCATTACAATTATTGTCAAGTTTTATACTCTTTAAATATTAGACTTTAAAATAGGGAAAGAATATTAAATATGAAGCAAGAGATTGTGAAATGTCATTTAGTCTACAAAATGTTGGTGGAACTGCTTGAACCCAACAGAGGTAAACACTCACTGGTTCAGCTCTGCATGTTTTGGTTTTCTTTCTTTTTCCTTTTTTTAAAAATTTTTTTTTAGAATATATAGTTTTTTAGATTTTATTTATTCATTTTGGAGAGAGAAGAGAAAGAGACAGAGAGAGAGGGGGGGAGGAGCTGGAAGCATCAACTCCCATATGTGCCTTGACCAGGCAAGCCCAGGGTTTCGAACCGGCGACCTCAGCATTTCCAGGTTGACGCTTTATCCACTGCGCCCACAGGTCAGACTCTGCATGTTTTGGGCTGCTAGATTGGGGTGGCGTTTATAGAGATGATGGTTTTAGAAAACAGACTGGGAAATCTACTGCATCAAAATTTCCTAAACTGCTGCTTTACAAAAACAGAATCACATACACTTGCGCATAAGACATAAACAAGGTCACACAGCGATGGCAGAGCCAGGACTGAAGTTCAGGTCTGCCAATTTCAGGTAAAGGTTTCTCAGGTGATCTTTATACTCAATTCACAGAATCATTCTACATCTTAATAAATGAACTCTACTTTGGAATGAAGCAGCTACAATAATTCCGTCTTTTAAAGTCCTTTGTCACATATATCTAAAGTCCTTAGAGCAGCGGTTCTCAACCTGTGGGTCGCGACCCCGGCGGGGGTCGAACGACCAAAACACAGCAGTCGCCTAAAGCCATCGGAAAATCCTGTGTTTTGGTCATTTGACCCCCGCCGGGGTCGCGACCCACAGGTTGAGAACCGCTGCCTTAGAGGGTAAATAGAACAGGCAGTGAATTCCTTGAAAAATGAATTAACGATTATCAAGGCAATATATACATCAAAACCAGGCATATATTTTTAACTCAATAAAGCAGAGAAATTACTAAACTTTTTGACAAAACAAAAAAATATCTAAAAGTAGAATCAAGTATTTCTTCAAAATCTTTGATAATTCCTAGTAGTAACCTGGGATAAATCAAACAAATGGAAAATAAAGCAACCAATTAATAATGGCTAAATGTGAAAAGGTCACTGTATTAGCTGCTATAACAAATCGCCATAAACTTGATGGCTTAAAACAACAAAACCATTACCTCACAGTTCTACAGAGAATTTCAAAATAAATTTCACTGGGCCAATATCAAGGTGTCCATGGGCCACACTTCCTTTGGAACCTCCAGAGAGAAACCATTCCTTGCCTCTTACAGCTTCTGGTGGATGCCAGCATTCTTTGGTTGGTAGCTTCATCACTCCAATCTCTGTCTCCATCTCCATATTGCCTTCTCTCGGTGCATGTTGAATCTTACTCTGCCTTTCTCTTATAAGGACACTTGTGTTGACATTTAGCCTTCACTTGGACAATACAGGATAATTTATCCATCTCAACATTCTCAATTACATTTGTAAAGACCCTTTATCCGAAGGTAACATCTACCGGTCCCAGGAATAAGGGCCTGATGCCTGGTGGCAGATGGAGCAGCTGGGGTATACACTGTAATTATTCCTACCATAGTCCATCATTTGGCCTCCAAAGACTCACATCTGTCCCATGTGCACTCCATCATAACATTCCCAAAAGTTTCTACCCATTATAGCATCAACTAGAACTAACTTTTCTTTAAATTTCATCAGTTTAGAAGTCCCAAATCTCATCATCTAACTATCTAAATCAGGTTTGGGTGAGACTCAGGTGTGATCCATCCTGAGGCAAAATTACTCTTCAGCTGTTGATCTGTGAAACTAGAAGTCAAGTTACTGCATCTGCTTCCAAGAAAAGATAGTAAGGCAGGCATAGAATAGTACTTAAGACATTCCCATCCCAAAAGGGAAAAAATGGAAGGCAAAGATGTCACCAAGTCCAAGCATTTTCAGAATTAAGTAGGGCAAGGTTTAAAGGCCTGGGAATAATACTCTGGCTTGACTCTTTAGTCTGAGTCATTTTTCCTTGTTCTCAAAGGGTAGCACATATTTGCATCTGAATAGTTTTATAAGGTTGTTTTCTCCCTAGAATTTTGTAATTTCAATTGCCTTCTTACATTTCATTCTGTCTCTGTCCCTTTCAGTCAAGCTGGCAATGTTTCTGCTGATATACTATTTTCAAAAGCCCTGTGGGTCTCCTGTGAATTCATGCCACTAAACAAGAGAATCCTTCACAGATCTTTCCTGAATAATCCCATCTCCATTCCTGTTTCTACTGAGATGGATGGGGGATTCATGAGTCACATATCTAATCTAATCTCTCCAGCACTAAAGATTGTCCAGTTACATTCTGGGCTTCTCTCCTCCAGAGCACACTTTCCTAAGAATGAAATTCCTAATTTTAATGTCTGTGGCAATCTGGGTAGGCTGAGAATTTTCCATATTATCTGGTTGTAGTTCACTTTGGCTTGAAAAGTTCTATCCTAAATTTATGTGTTTCCTCTCACATTTAATTAAGCAGCCAGAAGAAAGCAAGCCACTCTTTCAGCACTTTGCATGGAAATCTCTTCACCTAAATACCCAAGTTCATTGCTTACACGCTTCCCACACAACTGTGGGAGACAATCTGACTGCATTTTCTCCAATACATAACAAGGATCACTTTTCCTCTCATTTCCACTGCACAGTCCTCATTTCCTTTTGAGCTCTTATTGGAAGAAGCTTTAACGTCCCTATTTCTAATAACTTTGTTTAAGGCAGGGGTCAGGAACCTATGTCTCGCAAGCCAGATGCAGCTCTTTTGATGGCTGCATCTGGCTCACAGACAAATCTTTAATGATAATAATAATAATAATAAAAACCGTTAAAAATATAAAGCATTCTCATGTATTAGAATCCACTAATTTCCTACCGCTCATGTTCATGGTTGCGGGTGGCTGGAGCTAATCACAGCTGTCCTCTGGGACAGCACCAAATTTTTATTGGATAATGCATAATGTACACAGGTCGTTGTATGGCTCTCACGGAATTGCATTTTAAAATATGTGGCGTTCATGGCTCTTTCAGCCAAAAAGGTTCCCGACCCCTGGTTTAAGGCAATCTCAGTTTTTCTATCATATGCCTCAAAACTCTTCTACCCATTATCCAATTCCAGAGACACTTGCACCGTTTTAGTTATTTGTTATATCAACATCCTACCTCCTGGTATCAAAATCTGTATTAGTGTCCTATGCCTGCTATGACAAATTACAACAAACCTGGTGGATTAGAACAAAAGAAATGTATAGTACCATAGTTTTGGGGGGAAGAAATTTTATATTAGTTTCACTTGGCTGAAATTTAAATTGTAATATGAGGTATATCCATTCTAGAGGCTGAAGGGAAGGATTTGTTTCTTTGCCTTTTACTGTCTCTGGTGGTTGCTGGTATACCTTGGCTTGTGGCCATGTCACTGCAATTTCTGTTGCCATCTCTTCTATATATGTGTCAAATCCCCCTCCGCCTCTCTCTTATATGGACATTTGTGAAGGCATTTAGAGCTGACTTGAATAATCCAGGATAATCTGTCTCTTTCAAAAACCATAACTTAATAACATCCTTAAAGATCTCTTTTCCAAATAAAGTAACACTTGAAGATGCCAGGTAGTAGGACCTCAGATCCTTGAAGGAGAGCATTGCTTTGCCCACCACAATGACAGTATACAATACAAGTGGAGCATATTAATTTACTACAACTCTGTCACGCTTATAAAAAAGTATTAAAAGAAAATTTGGTTCTTTCAAAGTGACCATTTGTTACCCAATATTGCAACAAACAGCTGCAAAATTATTTTTCTAGAGCTATTATTTTTAATGTAAAGTTGCCTGTTCTGGTTTCTCCATTTACAGATGAGTATAATCAGTTTTGTAAACATAATTTAAAAATAAGATTGATAATACAGTAAGCACTGGTAAATTAGCAAATACTGTATAAACAGTTATAAAGATTTTAAAATAAAAATTCTGCAGAAAGTCAAAAAGATTTTTTAGGAAAACATTTTTCCCCCTTAGGAGCTAGCGTGAATAAGTGGCCAGCACCTCTATTTTAAAACCTACTTATATTCAGTAGATACTTTCGCTCTCTGGAATAAGGGCCACAGTGATCAAACAGCAGATGGGAGAAGACTGGCTGGGATGCTTTCAGTGGGGTGACGGGCAGCAGGAGCCCTGCTAGTCTGCTCAGTTCCCCTGGGGAACTGCCTCCCCACTTGCATGTGCTGCTACGGGAAGGGAAGGAACACTTAGAGAAGCTCTGGTCATGCTGAACAAATTAACGCCTTTTCTCTAACCTGGAAATACTGTGGGGATCTCTGTCTAAGCTGAAAGGGCTGAATAAAAACTGTGTCCTTGTTAATAGTTTTAATTGCTTTGGTCAAGTTAACCCAAAGACCACAGGCCTGGTGGGAATTTTAACTCTAGGAAAAGAAATTGTTCTTTTCTATTAATGCCTAGCAGGCAAACCACAGTTTAAACATAGAGAATGGTCATTAATACTTAATAGTGAAAATATGATGACAACTTAGTAAATGTATTTGTAAAATGTTACTCTAAAAAACAATGATTCATGCAGGTAACTTTGAATATATTGCTATATTTTTTAATATAAATAAGCAGCAAAGCAACCTACTCTGTTTTTTGTTATCCACAACTTTAAAAGGACATGTTACCTAAACTGGGAATTCCACAGTAGGGTGCCACATTTGTTTTCTAGAAGTTTAAAGGCTTTTCCTTAAAATACTCATTTTGTAAACATAAACTAACAAAGTAGCAAGGAATGTTGAATATATAAAACATAAGTGCCCAATGCTGCACAAACTTTAAAATCTACAGCTAGACAACTTTAGTGCAAAGAGCAGTCTTGAACGCTTTTTCCCATGGAACACAGAGTGCCAGAGATTCTCCATGGGGTGAGAAGCAGACAGAGTCCCAGAGTCTGTCAAACTGAAAAGATCCCAAGCTGCCACCCCTGTGGACAGTGCAGCCAAACAGGAGGACTGGAAGTCAGCCCATCAGGGAGTCGCAAAATAGTGGCCAAGTACTTGTGTCATACAACCACCTTTTTTTTTTTTTTTGTATTTTTCTGAAGCTGGGAACGGGGAGAGACAGTCAGACAGACTCCCGCATGCGCCCGACCGGGATCCACCCGGCACGCCCACCAGGGGTGACGCTCTGCCCACCAGGGGGCGATGCTCTGCCCCTCCGGGGCGTCGCTCTGCCGCGACCAGAGCCACTCTAGCGCCTGGGGCAGAGGCCAAGGAGCCATCCCCAGCGCCCGGGCCATCTTTGCTCCAATGGAGCCTTGGCTGCGGGAGGGGAAGAGAGAGACAGAGAGGAAGGAGGGGGTGGGGGTGGAGAAGCAAATGGGCGCTTCTCCTATGTGCCCTGGCCGGGAATCAAACCCGGGTCCCCCGCACGCCAGGCCAACGCTCTACCACTGAGCCAACCGGCCAGGGCCACAACCACCTTTTGAAAAATCTCTTACAGAACATTTCCTGGGGTGATGAAAATGTTCTGTATCTGGAGCACAGTTACATGGCTGTATTCATTTGTCAAAACTCATGGAAGTACTTACTCAAAGGGTACATTTTATTGTATTTAAATTACACGTAAGTAAACTTGCCTTAATGTTAACACACATCTTCATATTTTCTTTTTAAGTTGTGACATTTTAACCTACAGGTGCCTTTTTAGAATTCTGGCAATAATGCTACAGATTCACTTACTAACCCATCTTGATGCACATTATAACAGACTTCTTTATTTCAGGCAACATTTAATAGACTGTCCAACTTAACTTGTCCTTGACAGTACTATCTTTTTTCCCCTGCAAGGCCCACAGAAGGGGCCTCAGGAGAGTGAGGGTTTGATCTTCCATGTGTGCCAAACCCTTGGGTGTTCTAAGATGTTGGGACAATACTGTAACCATTAGATACATTGCTCTAAGGGGAAAATGCTCTTTACATTAGGTTAAATCACTTTAGAACCCTTTAAAAAACAACAATCATATATATTACGCATGATTTTAAATATTTTTTCATAACTTAGATGTTTTGTTTCTATGACTTCATATAATTTTTTAAAGCAATAAATTTGAAAGATGTTAAGTTTTATCAGAGTAAGCTACTACAGCTAAAATAAACTCATTATAATTAAATCAAAAAACTTTTTAATTTAAAATATTAATAAATACAAAATACAGGCATTGAATATTAATGACCTTTTTCAAATTGATCAACACAAAAGATTAATTACTGGGCTATGCAGTTAAATCAATCTCTACCTTCTTCCTATGCTTATTAATATATTACAAATGAGAAAAAAGTCTGTTTTCATTTCAGATTTGTCTATTTAAAATAAATTTTATGAGGCCTGACCTGTGGTGGTGCAGTGGATAAAAGCGTCGACCTGAATACCGAGGTCACCAGTTCAAACCCTGGGCTTGCCTGGTCAAGGCACAAATGGGAGTTGATGCTTTCTGCTCCCAGCCCCACCCACCTTCTCTCTTTCTCTCTCTCTCTCTCCCACCCTCCTCTCTAAAATGAATAAATAAGGCCCTGGCTGGTTGGCTCAGTTAAAAATTTAAAAAAATAAAAAATAAAATGAATTTTATGAGGATAAAATGTTTACTACTCATAAAAAGCTAAAAGGTCTTTGAGCTAGTGATTCTGTCAACATCGTACAAGCAGGGCCATTCATGGAGGGGAGACAACTGGCCCTCACTCTTCTGGGACCAGGGAGCTAACAATGCCTGTAGAACCTCACATGGAAACGAGACCACTGAAAGCACTGACATTTGCAGAACAAATTCATCAAAGAAGTGGATCAAGTTGGTAATGACCATAACCTACAAGACAGGAAGTCTTGCAGCAATATATGAATTGCCAAATCAGCCCTAACAAATCCTACATAGGTCTGTATGGACACCTTAGAAGTGTGCGAGCTCCTTCCAGAAGTCCCATCTGGAACCAAGAGTCAGTCATACTGTTCAAAACTTTAAAACAGATATTTGTCTAACAGCTAGACAAATGACTCAGCTAGATATGATCAGAGGCATCTGTATGTTGTCAAGATACAGAAATATACCAGTTTAGAGTATTGACATATTATGGTACATAGCATAGTCTGAAAGGCAACCAAAGTTTTTGCTGTCTTGGAAATCATGGTACAGAGATACTAGTTAGAAAACTGTATGCTCAGAATGGGCAAAAGGGAAGGAAGGTATACTTAAATTCTAGCTTATTCAAATTCATCTTTGTGAAGCTGAAGGGGGAGAAGAAAGTAGAAGACACATGATAATGATTTGTTCTCTTTGCTCTTGCTTTAGGTTGTCTGTGCCAGGTTTCTCCAGTATAAAGTTACTTTCTTCCCTTTTATAATTAATATCTTGTGAGGAGATACTTTGAGACTACGTAAATATCCTGTTTCTCATCATACTTACCAACTTATTTTAATAGCCATTAGTGATTATTGCTTGAAATAATTATTAAATGGTGATAACCAAATGTGGGTTCTCCTCCAACTTAATTCTGTCATTTTGGTTAACATAATTTCCACAAGCTGACAAACTAGATGATTCTTAGGAAGGCAGTCTATCAATCACAACCCAAGGAATACTGATCTGGTTTTTACTACCTGAGAGGTTTCCAGAGGAAGGCAGGACCAATCCCATTAAAAAAGAAGTCCTATCTGCCAAAATACCATGTCTGATGTGTATAAATTAAGCACCAACTAACTGCCAACATTCCACAGGAAAATTGTAAATAAATGGAGTGGAGTGGAGGTTAATTTTCTTCTCCCTTCACGGAAACATGTCCAGTTATAAGGCATATTATAAAAACAAATGATGTGCCTTGGCCGGTTGGCTCAGCGGTAGAGCGTCGGCCTGGCGTACGGGGGACCCGGTTCGATTCAGGGCCAGGGCACATAGGAGAAGCGCCCATTTGCTTCTCCACCCCCCCCCCTCCTTCCTCTCTGTCTCTCTCTTCCCCTCCCGCAGCCAAGGCTCCATTGGAGCAGAGATGGCTCGGGCACTGGGGATGGCTCCTTGGCCTCTGCCCCAGGCGCTAGAGTGGCTCTGGTTGCTGCAGAGCAACGCCCCAGAGGGGCAGAGCATCGCCCCCTGGTGGGCAGAGCTTTGCCCCTGGTGGGCGTGCCGGGTGGATCCCAGTCGGGCGCATGCGGGAGTCTGTCTGACTGTCTCTCCCCGTTTCCAGCTTCAGAAAAAAAAAAAAAAAAGATGCATCACCTGGACTACCCACACCTGTCGATTCTAAAAAGCCCACATAATTAAATGCATAAACTCTTTATAATACAGCAAATATGAGCCAATGAGTTATTAGGGTTCAAAAAAAAGGATGAACTATAGGGTGACTTTCAGAAGGGTGAATAAACCTGTAGGCTCAGCAGCCCAAAGAGGGCTGAATTGCAACGGGTGGGGGAAGAGTCTAAATGCAGATTGGGGGGTGGGATGGGCATTAACTACAGCACTCACTCCTTACAGGGAGGTGGATGCAGGCCACTGAGAATTTCCCCCCAAACTCTGAAAAACAGGGCAATAAAAATTTAAAGAATTAAAAGCAGAATACACTGAGTGTAGATTATTTTTTAGACAAGAAATAAAACATGATCCTCCCCTGTAAAAGTATGCTTCTGGTATTACTGGAAACTTAACATTTATGGAGTTGTATAAGCTAAAGCAATTCCTTCAGCATTAACAATGAGAAGCCAAAAACAAACAGTAAGTTTTCCCACCACAGGGTTAAACTTGTACTTATCCATCAATTCTGTTTCTTCATAAGTAAATATGAATATAACTGTTTCAATCTTAAAATATTCCTGGAAGCATAAGATTTTATTTTCATAACCTGATCCTCAAATAGATGAGTAAGGCTTGATTTTATTAAAACTATCAACAGTGGCTTCCTTAGATTATTTCAATAAAATCGTTTCCTATATAAGGTAATCATCTGGACCTGTCTGGCATCCAAAAGACTTTATCTGTAACTCCAGTTGAGGCGCACTGCATTGCACACATTCCTCTCCAATAATCAAGAAAAAGTTAAAATGAAAAAAATCTAAAACAAAAATTTTATATCCAACTGCTTCACTTAGCCTCACAGCTAGACTTGAACTCCAGCCCTTGAGTCTCACTGGCTGAACTTCCAGAAGCTTCCTTCTTCTTCCAACCTACTGTGTTGTCTTCTTTCTATTGTTCACTCAGACATTTGCTCAAAACTATTTCTTGGGTGCCTAGTACCAAGCTGCATGCTGGAAGTAAAATATAAATGTCTAGCAAAGAATCTGTGCTCTGCCAAAGCTCACAGTCTAGGTTAAGCTAAGTCATACTGGGATTTTAAAAAACATATTAACACTTTTTACTTAAAGTTAACTTGGTTGAGATATAACTTTCATTAAATAAAACACACATTTTTAAAAGTACTGAGTTTGATGGGTTTTACTAAATATATACAACAATGAACCACAACTCCAAAAATGATCTTAACTCTTTGCAGTACTGCCTTCCCTTATTCTGGCACCTATTGATTCATTCTGTTGCTATAGATGAATTTTTAATGTTCTAAAATTTTACATAAATGGAATAATGCAGTATGTACTTAAATGTCTCATTTATTTAATTCAACAAGTTTCTGCGATTCATTCAAGCTATATCAGTGATTTCTTTTTCCTTGTTGAGCAGTATGAACATAATTTTTTTATTCATTCACCTCATGATAGATGATTAAGTTATTTTTAATATGGGATATTGTAATTATGAACATTCGTAGGCAAGTTTTTGTGTGGACATGTGTATTTTCTTCATTCTTGGGTTATACCCAGAACTGCTGGGTCATACAATAAGCATATGGTTAATTTTATAAGAAATTGCCAAGCTGTTTTCCAGTATGCTGTATCTGTCCAATACTTGCCCAAGCAAAAAAAAAGAAAGAAAAAGAAAAAGAGATGTAAAAACCACCTTCCTTGGCACAGATCATACTAAAACAGGTGATGAACCAAATTGGTCTGTATTTTGCCAATTCCTGCTCTAGAGTTTCCTATATATACAATCATGTCTTCTGTGAAAAGACATTTTAATTTTCCTTTCCAATTTTTGTGCCTTTATTTTTTTTCCTTGCCTCACTGCACTGGTGAAATCTTAAGAGGGAAAGTATGTAGTTGTTCATCATTATATTATACTTAATTAGTTTTAGGTTTTCCATAGACACCCTTTATCATATATAGTTTATTGAGACTTCAAAAATGGAAAACGAGCACTGAATTTTATCAAATGCTTTCTTTATCTCTTGGAATGCTAACATGGGTTTTCTCCTCTTAATGTAGTGTGGTAAAGTACATTGCTTAATTTTCAACTCTTAAGCCAACCTTGCATTATTCTTAGATACACAACATGTAGTCACGAGGAATTAACATTTTACATGTTGTTGGATTAGACTTGGTAATATTCTGTAAAACATTTCTGCATTTATATTTATGAGACATATTAATTTGTAGTTTCCTTGTAACACCTCAGCTAGTTTTGGTATAAGAGTAATGTTACGTGTACTATTTAAAGTAAAAGAATAGTCCCTCTTTGAAATATGCAAAGAAATACAAATTTGCATTTCACAAGTAGTTCTCGATAAAATTCTAAAAACATTCTCACTTTATATAAGATATTACCCTCATTTAATACTTACCATTTAAACGTGAGTTCAAAGTTCAAGACATATTGGTAGACGTTAAAGGCCATTTTCTGAATGGCATGCCACACTTGTCCCTGGCTCCCTTGTGTGTAGGGGAGTTGAAATGCTAAATCACTAAGTGCCTTTTCTAAAAATCACTGTGTCCAGTGACAGAATTAAGAAGAGGATTTGACTTACTCTAGCCTTGTGCTTTGTGATTCCAACTCACGTCTTACATTTTACTCTTGAACTTTTTATTTCAGCCATGTCTGGATATGCTCAGGACCTATTTTGTTCTGTCTCTTTCTCCTCAATGCTCACCATGTTGTTCCTCCTCTATGCCTACCTCCCATCCACTGAGCTGTGCTGCCTGAGAGGTAGGGAGAACCAGATTTAGATTTCTAACTTGAAAATATTTGAGGCTTAAATTACTCTAATCTTTACCTCTTGGCATACAATTCTATGTAATATATACTTCCTATATAGAAATTTTATTTTTATTTTGCTGACTATATCAAAAAATGCCTTGCAATAAATTTTATAATTTAGAGTATTTCTAAGTACTTTTATTCTTAAGAGTCTCACAATACCTGTGTGCAATAGGCAGTTAATCAATTACTCTTATCCCCACCATCCAACAGATATACTGAAGCCTGGAAATACTACAAGGCTGGCCTAGAGCCACACAGCTAGGAAGTGGTTTGGCCTCAACTATGTATGGCCCTCCTGGACCCTGGCAAGAGCACAAGCTCTGCACCAGGTAGAATGGGGGCCACGAACAGCTACTTTATACCTCAGTAACCTTGTATTTAAAATGTGATCATCTCCATAAACCCTGGAATTCAGTGATGGGGAATTAAATGAGCTGCACACACTGCCATCACTTGCACAGTGCCTGGCCCATACATAGTAAGAGCTCAGTATACACTGTTACTCTAACAACATTCTACCTTGCCTGTCTGGTAAGGATAATTAGATGGGTAGAACCTGTCCAGTCCCTCAGTGATGCTCTCCCTAGCTATGGCCTTCTAATGCATTCCTTTTTAAAACTGGCTACACAGATCCTTTGTACTATTTAATAATAGGTCATTCTCTATCATCTTGAAGTGAAGACTGTTCCACAGGATTAACATTTCTCGATTATCAAAGTTTATCCTTCAAGTGTCAATTTATTTTCCTAATTTCAAATACTCCTATGGCATTATACTTTTTCCTGACTTTCTGACTTGTTGAATACACACACACACACACACACACACACTTTTCCTGGTAACTGAAAGCATCACTATGAACATTCACAGCCAACGAAGACATCATTAAGCCCTGGGCCTGCCTTTCAGTCGTTCTGTCTCTCTCCTTGATGTGGGAATATCAGCTGGTGCTATCACTGTTCCTCTTCTAACTCTAATCTCCATCCTTTCTATTTCCTGCCCTGTGCGCTCTCTGTTCACCCTGCCCATTCCCACATGTTAGCCAAATTTATACATCTCTACAAAACATATTCTACAAAAATGCAAAGTTAACAAAATTACGTATTTTAAACTAGAGTGAATAAGGTTAAATGTCCAAAGAACAAAATGAGGATCTTTCTAGATATTCAGAGGCATATGCATTATAATTTTTAGTATACTTCAAAGGGCTAAAGGTGCTGGCAGCCTGACCTCCAAACAAATGACACTTTTGCATGTTTGTGCAGGCACCTGTGTGTGCATACTGTGTGTGTGTGCGTGTGTGAGAGAGACAGAAAAAGAATGTATTGGGTAACATCGATAGTCAAAGCATTTTAAGTATTTTACAGTTTTGAAAATGTTAAAAATGGAAATTTTAATTTAAGAAGTTAAATATGATTTAATCATTAAATATTTGAGTACACTATTCTAGGCATTGGTAATGAAAAGCTGAGTGAGATAGATCACTGTGCTACTCTTGTGGATCGAAATGTCTCAATTATAAAACTTCTGTTTTCCTAAATGAGAAATGTTTCAATAAAGATTTCACTTTGAAATTTATTTTCAATTATAAATTGTAAAGTAAAAGTTTTCAGATGGTGGCGGGGGTTTCTGTTCAACATGCTCACAAATGCAACTTGAGATTCTGTGTCTTCTGGAGAGACCTGATGACATTATGCAAAATACACCGAAATTTAAGACCTGGGGTAGAATAATTTTTTCACATGCAGGAACTAAGAAGTAAAGAAATAGAAACAAACCTTCAGGATCTCAGCAGCATGAATTACTAATACTGGGCATATTCAGTCATTTCCTTTCCTCTTTTTCAACATGGCAATAGCATGAAAAGTTCAATATGAGGACTTAAAACCAAATTAATTTCCATTATACTAATTTCCCAGATGGCAACAGCATGAAAAGGTGAACGAAAAATTAAAAAAATCCATGTTTGTATTGTAGAATTTCAAAAATTGGCATATGAAGGCTTAAAGGGGAGACGAGCTTACAGCAGTGGTCCCCACCCCCGGGCCACAGACCGGTACTGGTCCACGGGCCATTTGGTACCGGTCCGCAGAGAAGGAATAAATAACTTACATTATTTCCGTTTTATTTATATTGAAGTCTGAACGATGTTTTGTTTTTTAAAAATGACCAGATTCCCTCTGTTACATCCGTCTAAGACTCACTCTTGACGCTTGTCTCGTAAGTTCGACAACTATAAAAATACCAGTTTTTATGCTGGTCGCATAATTTTATTTTGTGCACATATCCGTCCCACCCTAAAGGCCGGTCCGTGAAAATATTTCTGACATTAAACTGGTCCGTGGCCCAAAAATGGTTGGGGACCACTGGCTTAAAGCATTACAAAACAGAAACTTATTGATAATTCAAGGAAATAAAATTTTATCCTACTCTCCATAATACTCCTTATTACAAATGTTAAAAGAGAGAAATAAAACTATCTCAAATAAAATATAAAAATCAGAATAATGATTGATCCTGGTCCTTCTGGGCCACCAAGGAACACCAAAAGCACAGCTCAGCTCAGCCTAACACCAACCAAACGTAGGGTACAGTGGGGCAGATGGAGAGGAGAGCGCAGGCGCAACAAGGTCTGGGCCCAGGGCACTCACGCACGACCCAACCAGACTACAGCAGACTGCTGGATGTGAATAATTACTTTAGCTGCTATCAGTGGGAAGCGTATTATTACCAGCAGCTTGCTGCAGCCCAGTTGAGCAAATTCTATGTCTAAGGAGGAATTCTAGACTTCTCAATTTCCTGGTTATTTATTTACTCCAACCTGTTGGCCCAGACCTAGTGGAACTACCACAGCCTCAGACCCAGAGATGGTGACCACGTGGTAAAGCTGCCATGGCTGGCTGGACCACTATGCTCTGTAATATAACGTGCAAGTGAAATAGATTTCCTTTTTCATTTAAGCCATGATATTTTGATGTTTCATTTCTACAGCAACTAAACCTGAAGCCCAGTTAACACTTATTTATGATAGAACTGTTTTAGAACCTAGCTGCCTCAGCTCCTACTCTGAAGCTTTGCAAATATCTTCTGAATGTCTTTCCTGGGTTGAAAGCATCTTTAGCCTGACCTGTGTGGTGCAATGGATAAATGGTGGTCGCCCTGGAATGCTGAGGTCATTGGTTTGAACTCTGGGCTTGTCTGATCAAGCACATATGGGAGTTGATGCTTCCTGCTTCCCCTACCTTCTCTCTTTCCCTTCACTCTCTAAAATGAATAAAATGTTTAAAAAAAAATAAAAGAAAGCATCTTCATCAGAATATGAGGGCCGATATTATTTCCCTGAAACTGTCTAATACAGAGCTGATTGAAAGGAGAAGGGTACCTGACCAGGCGGTGGCACAGTGGATAGGGTGTTGGCCTGGGATGCTGAGGACCTAGGTTTGAAACCCTGAGGTTGCTGGCTTGAAACCCAAGGTCACTGGTTTGGCTGGAAACCCCCAGCCACCCCCGCCCCGCCACCCCAGGCAAGGCACATATGAGAAAGCAATCGATGACCAATTAAAGTGCCACAATGAAGAGTTGATGCTTTTCATCTCTCTCCCTTCCTGTCTGCCTCTCTTTCGCGCGCGCGTGCGCGCGCACACACACACACACACACACACACACACACACACGGGAGGAGAAGGAAAAAGAAGTAAGTTCAAGCTGTAGGCTATAGAATCAGACAGCCCCTTACAATTCAATCCTTTGTCAATCCCTGGATTCTAACCAGATGTGTGACCTTGAGCAAGTTCAGTCTTCCAACAAACATCAATTGAGTGCTTATTAAGGCCCCATTCTAGGCATGTATGAATGATAGTATTTATATTCTGGTAGACTTAAGTTTCAGAAACTCTCTATGGCTCAGCTTCTTCATCTCTATAATGGGGGTAAAAATAATGACAGACTTATAGGACTGTTGTGAGAATTATATGAGGTGATATGTACAAAGTGCTTAGTGTCATGTACATTGGATTCAATAATTATTAACAATAATAAAGAAATGTCAGTAATTTATACTTAGCATAAAGACACTCACTAAATGCCACACTATCACAGCACGATTCCTCAACACCTAGTAAGAAAAGTCAGGAATTGCTATTCCAATAAGTTGTTATTCATTTTATTTGTAATGTTTTATCTTTTCTATCACTCCATTTGTCTGATAGGAATTCTAGACATGTAAGAAAGGGCTTATTAAACAACATTACAGAGCACTTGGGGCCTAATATTAAAATATGTAAAAGTTTCAAGACATAATTCACCTTTGTCAACTTATTTAAGAAAGTGAATGGATTCTTTCCCATATAATTTGGGAATCTTCTTTAAGATTCAAAACAGAACATTACCCTCCTCTCTCCAATGGTATCAATACCTAGAGCAAATCATCAGCATATCATCGTGCACTGTGAAACACCATTGCCACCCAGCATTGCTTACATTCACAAAAGAATTGTTGGCTTCTCAGATCCAGCAGAAAACTCTACCAGAATAATCATGCTACATTATTTTGGACTGTTGAATATTCAAATATATTTCAGGAAAAAAGGAGTCCTAAGGCAGGTTCTAACAGGAAAAAAGGGGGAATTTTTCTCAACTCACAAAACAAAATTGAAAGACTAAAGATTTCCGGTAGAGGAAGATGAAAAATAAACTTAATGCTCTGCAGAAAATAATGAGCAGCAGAGTAAACAATACTCCACACTGGGGGTGTGTCTTCAGCTTGCTATAGCAATTTCAGGGGCAATTAGATTTGAATGCAAGCTTTATTACTAAAAAACCCAAAGAAAACTTTAATATTCATGAAACAACTGAGAAAGCTCTGCTTCTAAACAGGAATTTGACCATTTATTAAGTATCAAGCAATTAATTACCATTTAAAATATGACTTACAACCTATACACTGGGAGTTATCATTGTAATTTTACAGAGGAGGAAAAAGGCTATGAGAAGTTAAGGGGCTTGCCCAATATCATAAAGTTATTTATGGGAGTCTGGACATGAACCCAAGCTGGCTTGAATCAATGCCTGTATTCTTTCTACCATACCAAGATGATACTGCATTCTTTAGAAGAGTACAGTGAAACTCTGTAAGGGTTCACAGATAAATTTGGATTATCAGATTATTACTATAAATGACAAGGGTAACATTTAAAAGTATTCCCTTAGACACAGTGATGACCTCATCACAAAATGAAGCCCCCAGGCTCTGTGTGCCTCTTCTAGAGGGACCCAGATGCTAGCTGACTGTGAGGACACTCTCAGGTGGCATTTGACATTTTTCTGAGCAGTCAAGGTACCTGCCCTTTCAACTTGCCAGTGCTAATCTGCTATGAAAATTAACCCTTTGGGTAGTGAGTTTTTTCATGCTCGCTGACCCCTAAGAGTGAGATTTTTTTCAAAAAATGAAATTAGTCCAGTTTTATTAATCATGTTTGTTTGATAACCAGTTTATGGAAACAAGAACATACATTAGCCTTTTTTAAATGTTGCCTTACACATTTTAAAAATAAATCAGTTGTACCCTAGATGGTCAGGAGGTACGAGGATGTATATGAACGTTCATACTACTCAAAGGGTTAAAACTTGTATTGGTTAGCATGGTTTCTTCTCAAGATGTTTAAAAGCCTATTTAGAGAAGTGAAAATTCTAGCTAAATGGCCACAGAATAGCAAACTGGATCTTTTGCTTTGCAATATTTTGTGGCCAATTTAGTCTATTTAATTGTCCATTTCTAGTCTGCCTGGGATAAAGGGCCTGGTAACTGGGACATGATTTTTCAGATACAAGAACTGTATTGGAAATGGCTCTGTATTTTTTGCATAGCTCTAGTCATAAAATATGACAGTCCTAATTACTACATTTACCTTCTTCTGGGTAGGAATACATCATAAGGGAACATTTATAGAGGATACTGATGTGAGCTCTGCCAGTTCAAATAAATCATCACAATTGGCTTTGGATTGCATCCAGGTTATGGAAGGCAAGAACAGATTATGGGTATGTACCAATGAAGCAGTGACACATTTTCAACTTCTTTATATTTCTTCAGGCTTAGACATGACTAAGTCTACATTTTTAAGGAACTGTTGCTGGAAGCATTTAAAAGCTAGAAAATATAATCATGTCAGTACAGATCCCTCCCAATAAAGAGATGTGTGTTATCATTTCAAAATGTAGTCAGTCGGCTGTCACTAGGCTGTTTGATTTGAGGGCTGATGTCTACACTAGCAGAAGTCAAAGTCCGGTGGTCTTGGTCAAGATGCCAAGACCACTATTCTACTTTAGAAGCAAACATCTATTTTTGAACAGATCTGTTTTGATTAACAATTTTGTCCCGAATTGATTTTTAATAGCAAGGAAAACATGGTCAGGTATAAGCTATACTATACATGTCATGAAGAAACTTATTCCTCCTATGATAGCCCCTTGTACTTTGTTTTGGGGATAGGTGGCTCTTTACTTCTTCCCTCACCTCTCCTAGGTAATTACTGACATTTTGATGGACTCTAGTATACTTGTGTTTTGTTTCCTACTAACCTTCCATAAACATGCACACCTTTTCAACAGATATGTATTCAATGAGTACTGAGAGCCAATTAGCACCAGATACTACTCTAAGCTCTGGAATACAGTGGAAAGCATCCTTGGAGTTTATGTTCCAGAGTGGGGCAGTCAACATAATGGGTATTTTATACATTTCTTTGCATCTTCTTTCCCTTACTTTACCAGAATTCCTGGTAAAGATTTATCTGAAGAATCTCTTATGAAATTTCTGAATATATTATGTAAAGATATCTGCAAAAAGTTGGGATTTTCAGAATTACTTTAAAATGAGAGACCCCTATCTACATATATGGCTCCAAATAGACATTGACCCTCGCATAAGCTTCATCAGCATGACTTCTCAAAGGCCCTTAGGCATGTAACCTCAGCCTGGTACCCCTTCTCCTGCCTTTATATATTTCTCAATTTTGATCCAGGTTCCTCCCAAGTGACCCTGAGCTAGAACATGCTGCTTCCATAACCTTTCTAGATACAAACTCAAAGACAACTGTGGCAAAGTTACTATTTTAGTAACATTGGAACCATCATCCTCATTTTACAAAGGACATAGGAGCCTCTCCTAGAAGTAACCTGCTCAAAACCACACAGAATAGCTAGCAGTAGACGTGGGAGCTTCTGTCCTTACCACTGTGCCATGACACCCTTCTGGATCTGAAAACTTTTTTTTTTTTTTTTTTTTTTTTTTTTGAGAGACATATAGACAGAAAGGAAAAAAGAGGGATGAGAAGAATCAACTCGTAGTTGCGGCATTTTAGTTGTTCATTGATTACTTTATCATACGTGCCTTGACAGGGGTGGCTGGGGCCCCCAGATGAGCCAATGACCCCTTGTTTAAGCCAACAACCTTGAGGTCAAGCCAGCAACCATGGGTCACGTCAACGATCTCATGCTCAAGCAGGATGAGCCCCCACTCAGGCTGGCGACCTCAAGATTTCAAACCTGGGTCCTCAACAACCCAGATAAATGCTCTAGTGGCTAGCCACTGTGCAACCACCTGGTCAGGCTGGATCTCAAGATTTCTATCACAGTCATGGTAAATTTTCCATTTCAACGATGATTTCATCTAACAAGTTTTCCACATTGTGTAATCTATGTGAGCTTTTTTCTCCTTCTCTGTCAAATTTAGTCTATAACAACTTATTATTTTTGTAAAGTACCCCCCATCATTTTATTTTGTGGTATTAAAATTTTTATTAACCTTTGGCATCTTTTTTTGTAAGAGATTTATAAAAACATACAACGATACCCACTCAACATTTAGGAACGTGTTTCATTAGTGAGTTCACATTTATGAATGCATATATATATATATATAAATATGTATTTCTATAACAAAATTCTATACATATGGATTAGATGCCATTACTTTTTATTTGTATTATGAATTTGCCCCCACATCATTAAAATTTTTTAAAAATAACTTTTAATGGCTACGTAAAACCCATCATCTACATGTAACTATTTTGTAATCATTCTACTAATTTTGGACAATCACATTGTTGTTAATTTTTAGATATTAAAAACATCACTATGAAAAAAAAAACATCACTAAACTGATATCTTGGCATTAACATTTGATGTTTGTTTAGACTGGATTCTTACATTAGAATTACTAAGCCAAAGATATACCGTTTTTAAGGTCTTTCTATATAGACCAAAGTGCTTTCTAAAACGATTGTGCCAATTTACTCTTATCAACACTAAATGATGTTACCAACATCACTGCACTTACACTGTTTTTAACTGTTTCCAATTTGATAAGTAGATATATTCTCATTTTAACTTGTATTGCTATGATTATTAGTGAGGTAAGAACATACAGGTCATTTATGCATACAGGTCATTTATATTCCTTCTTTTGCCAGCTGTCTATTAATGGCAAATACCCCATTTAACTAGGTAGTTACTGTTTTTCCCTACTCAGTTCCAATTACTCTGTATAGATTACATTCATTTTATGCACTAATTAGATAGGTACCTACTAAAGTTTTGTTGCTTACCTTGTTCTCTGTTAAAGCCACAATTCTTATCTTTTGTAATCCAGAACACCTTTGGGAATTTCCTTATAAGATTTTTTCTAAATGAATATAAATTTTAAAAAACTAAGATCATATTACCAACACTGATGATATTTTAAACACAATTAAAATATTCATAGGTCCAAGAAAGATAACATGTATAAGAATTTGTTTCCAGCTCAAACTGTACAGTTTTTGTTTCCGTAGATTCAAAATGCCCATAAACCATGGCTAGTCATCATAAAAGTTTATAGGCTGCAAAATATCTTAAGTGCCAGAACAATGAAAAGTGCCACAAATTACTAAATGTAACTCTGCACTGACTGGGCATTCTCCCTGTAGAGTGCCTAAAAGAAATAAGGAGTTTAGCTTCTACTATCAAGAGTAAAGAAGAATAGTACCAATGGCCAATAGTGAAAGTCACCAAAGAGAGAAACATAAATACACATCTGAATTAGCTGAAGTATTAGGCAGCTTGCATACCAAATGAAGCAGGAGAGCACAGGAAAAAAACTGCAAAATCTAACTGATAACATATAATAACCTTGGTTTCCTGCTTTGGAAGATTAATCAAGTGAGAAAAGATGCACAAGTCATTTCATTACATAAATTTCTCATTCTTGAGTCTTAAATTGAAGGTGATTACCTTCTGAAGGGAATACATCTTCAATTATCAAAAAGAGTATCTGGCTGCATCATGGGACATACTTTATGAGCCTATGAAGATCAAAGAATATCTTTTTAATCTACACACATTAGTTAAAAACAATTTAGCCAGGTATAAAAATCTTGGATTATAAGCATTTTTTCAACAGTCTAAACCAGTGTTTCCCAACGTGGGGCCCACGCCCCACAGGGGGGCAATTCGATAGTTAAGGGGGGCAATTTGAAAATGGACTCGACACGACTTTAACTCTTTCGCCCTGGGCCATTTAAATGCAATGCTAGATATCGGTGCCAAATTTAACAAAAAATGCAATTCTTAAATAATTACGATAAATAATTATTAAGTATAATTTCGTTTGAAGAGACCAAAATATCAACTGGGTGATTGGTGTCATCAAGTAAACTTCGTCCTGGGTTCACCGCGGAGCACGTCGTCTGCCGCGGGGAACCCCAGACGTTTTAAAAATTCGCTAAACAACGCAGTTATTCTCACCCAATTGGCCCATCGCAACTTCTGTAGTGTTTCACATCATTCAGTTGGTGTTAATTTGAAATAAATGTCAGTCAAAACTGTTGTAAAAGCTCGTTGATTTAATAAATATACACATATATATTGTATAGATATAAATTGGTAAGTATTTGATTTTATTTTTATCAATATTAAACTCTTTATTAAGTACTTCTTGCATTGGGGCTAGAAAGCTCTAATATTTTATAAATATTATTGGGGCTATAATAGTGCATGCACGACAATTTTAATTTTAGAAGCATAACTTTCCAGAAAATTTTGTCAAGTGGAAAAAATATAGATACCTTTTGATTTGCGGTGGTAGTGTAGTAAATGTGTTATATACATTTAAATAAATATGAATTTTTAGTATACGTTTCCTCTATGTCACATTGAATATATTTTAACACATATTTTAATATTAGTTTTTAATTGATCTTATTTTTAATTCTTATAGCCCATAGTAAAATGAGTGGTGCAAGCAAGAAAAAAACTCGTCAATATTCGGAGGAATATTTAAAATTTGGGTTCATACCCGCTGTTCACGATGAGCGGATTCCTTTTTGTCTTTTATGCCAGCAATGCTTGACCAACGAATCAATGAAACGAGGTCGTCTTGAGGAGCATTTGAAGGCGAAACATAGTGCTCATATTAATTCAGATTTGAGTTACTTTAAAACTTTAAAGAAAATTTTTGAAAAAAGAACATTAAAGTTTCTATTTACTGCTCATACTTCAACTAATAATCGTGTTCTTGAGGCTAGTTATCAAATTTCTTTATTCATCACTAAAACTGGAGAAAATCACACTATAGGGGAGAATTTAATAAAAACCGTCAATATCAGCATTTCTTAAAACGGTTCTTGAAAAAGATGACAAAGATGTAAAAGCTATGTCACTCAGTAACAATTCTGTTAGCAGAAGAATAGACTAAATGAGTGAGGATATTGAAAAACAACTTATTGGAAAGCTGAAAACAAGAAAATTCTCCTTGCAAATGGATGAATCAACTTTGAGAGACAGTGAGGCAGTATTGATAACTTACATAAGATATATTGATAAAGGACATTTTGCTGAAGAAATGTTGTTCTGTAAAAGATTAGAAAGCACCACTACCTCCAAAGATATATATAGTAAGCTAAAAAACTACTTAGATGTCAATGACATATCAATGAAAAATATTACATCTTCTGCTGCAGATGGTGCTCCCAATATGATGGGCAATAAAAATGGCTGCTTAAAATTGATGGAAGATGCGAATCCAGAAATGATTCTTGTGCATTGTTTTATTCATAGGGAAAACTTGGTAGCTAAAAACATCTCGCCTGTTCTGAATGAAGTATTACATACAGTAATAAAGTGTGTTAATGCTATTAAAGCTAGTGCCAAATGTGAGTGTCTTTTCAAGCTATTTTGTGAAGAACAAAATGAAGACCATGTGAGACTTTTACTTCATACTGAAGTCAGATGGCTATCTAAAGAAAAATGTTTGAAAAGATTTATGGAACTGTTTGATACTCTTAGTGATTTTTTAAGCGACAAACCTGAAATGAAGTATCTGTTAACAATAGATGGTAAAGCATTTGTGAGTTATTTAGCCGATATCTTTGAAAAACTAAATATATTAAATAAGCAACTTCAAGGAACAAATAAAACTCTTGTCGATGCAAAAGCAAAGATATTTGGTTTCATTACCAATATTGAGTTATGTCAGAAACATATTAACAACAAAAACTTTAAACAGTTTCATTGGCTCCAAAAATGTGAGTAACTGATACCACTTTACTTGTTATTGTCAATCATTTGAATATTCTGTCGGCTGATTTAAAAGAAAGATTTTCTGATTTAAAACAAATTGATTTCCCAACACGGATGATGCAGCCAATGTTAGTGGATTTGTCTGATATATCAAATATGCAATATCAAGAAGAACTCGCAGAATTGCAAAATGATGAGTCAGTTAAAGCTTTATTTAATATCAAAGGAGCGATGGCATGGCTTTGTGAGGAAACAGATATCAAATACCCAAATTCAACCAAATGTGCAAGAAAACTATTGCTACCGTTTCCATCTTCATTTTTAGCTGAATGTGGATTTAGTGCTGTAAATGATTTACTGGTAAAAAAAAGGAATCGGCTGGATATAACACAACGTGGAGACTTGAGACTAAAGCTAACCAAATTGGAACCTAATATAAAATCTCTGTGCAGCAAGCATCAAGCGCAAGGATCACACTAAATTAAAATAATAAATTAATATAGAAAAATCTGTATTAAAATTATTTGGAATTTAAATTTCTGTTTTTCATTATATGTTTTGAAATTTTACTTACTGTGTTTTGTTAACAATTTCATAGTGATTTCTTCCTAGAACCTATCATTTATGTTTATTAAGTGAACAAATCAATTTTTTAATATTAAAAATTATGTATGTTACATAGGGGGGACATAAAAATTTTAGAAAGGTTAAGGTGGGGCATGGCACAAAAAAGATTGGGAAACACTGGTCTAAACACATTGCTTTATGATCTTATGATACCTACTGTTTCACTAAAGCTAGATGTCAGTCTGATTTTATCTTTTGCAATAAACTATTTCTTTTATCTGAATTTCTATCGAGTTCTTCTCTTCTTAGTCTTGGTAAATTTAAAATTTTGTCAAGGTTATTCATAGACAAACTTTTTTGAAATGTGATGACCCCCTTCAAATCTGTATACTGAAGGCTTTATTTTCTGCTTAAAAATGTTTCTAGCCTGACCAGGCAGTAGCGCAGTGGATAGAGCGTCGGACTCTGATGTGGAGGACCCAGGCTCGAGACCCCGAGGTCACCAGCTTCAGCACGGGCTCATCTGGTTTGAGCAAGGCTCACCAGCTTGAGCCCAAGTTTGCTGGCTTGAGCAAGGGGTCACTTGGTCTGCTGTAGCCCCCCAATCAAGGCACATATGAGAAATCAATGAACAACTAAGGAACTGCGACAAAGAATTAATGTTTCTCATCTCTCTCCCTTCCTGTCTGTCTGTCCCTATCTGTCCCTCTCTCTGACTCTCACTGTCTCTGCCACAAAAATAAATGAATGAATGAATAAAAAATGTTTCTAACATTATCGCTTGACTGGTGGTGGCGCACGGACTAGGTTATCAACCAGGGACACTGAGGTCCCAGGTTCAAAACCCCGAGGTAGCCAGCCTGAGTGCGGGCTCATCCAGCTTGAGTGCAGGCTTGCCGGCTTGAATGTGGGGTCACTGGCTAGAGCAATGGGTCACTGGTCCCAGTCATCATGCATATGAGAAGCAACCAATGAATAACCATAGTGCTGCAACTATGAGCTGATGCTTCTCATTTCTCTCCCTTTCTCACAAAAAATATTTTTAAAACATATTTAAATACTGCTTCAGTTCTAGTTACTCTAAAATCTTTCTTGATAACATCCATAATTTTTTTATTTTTAATTTTTTTTATTTTTTTTATTTTTTTCTGAAGCTGGAAACGGGGAAAGACAGTCAGACAGACTCCCGCATGCACCCGACCGGGATCCACCTGGCACGCCTACCAGGGGGCAATGCTCTGCCCCTCCGGGGCTTCGCTCTGTTGCGACCAGAGCCACTCTAGCACCTGGGGCAGAGGCCAAGGAGCCATCCCCAGGGACCGGGCCATCTTTGCTCCAATGGAGCCTCAGCTGCGGGAGGGGAAGAGAGAGAGAGGGAGGAGAGGGGGAGGGGTGGAGAAGCAGATGGGCGCTTCTCCTGTGTGCCCTGGCCGGGAATCGAACCCGGGACTTCCGCACGCCAGGCCGACGCTCTACCACTGAGCCAACTGGCCAGGGCCTTTATTTTTAATTTTTTTGATGTGAGAAGCAGGGAGGCAGAGAGACAGATCATGCATGTGTCCCGACTGGGATCCACCCAGCAAGCCCCCTATGGGGTGGTGCTCTGCCCATTTGGGGACATTGTTCCATTGCTTGGCAACTGAGCTGTTTCAGGACCTGAGGTAAGGCAATGAAGCCATCCTCAGAGCCCAGGGCCAATATGGTCCAACCAAGCCATGGCTACAGTAGGGAAAGAGACAGAGAAGGAAGATGGGGAGCGGTGGAAAAACAGATGGTTGCTTCTCCTGTGTGCCCTGACTGGGAATCAAACCCAGGACATTTACATGCAGGGCCAAAGCTCTACCACTGAGACAACCAGCCAGGGCCCATAATTTTTATTTAGATTTATTTTCTATAACCTGTATGTCTAATAATATTTACCATACTCTTTTTGTTCTTTTCCTCCATATTCCAAGATAATAGAACTTCTCAAATAATCTTGCCAGCACAAATGATTCAATTTTCCTCCATAACTATTCTTTTCTTTATTAACTCCACTACAGATATTGTTTAGTAAGCATCTCTTTAAAAAACTGCCTGGATATGGATTCCAAATTTCCTACTTATTAACTGTGCAAGTTTAGACAGGTTATTTATTCAACTTTCCTGAGTTTCAGTTTCCCAATCTGTAAACAGAGGTAATAATAAAAACTATCAGCATAATTCAGGGATCTTAGCATTAGAAAATACACTGGTTACTTTGAGATTAAAACAATTTACTTGTATAACTCATAAATACATACATTTTTCCACCAAATCTATCAGGTGGGAAAATGCATAGAACAAAAAAATTCCAATTAGATGTTCAGTAGCCAAATAAACGGACAGATTTCAACAGCATTAACTCATAAAGTTGTGCTAAGAAATATAAGATATCCTCCATGTAAAGGATGTAGCATAATGCCTGACAAACAGTATGTAATAACGTTAGCTAATAGTTTCCTAATGGATTAATATTCCACAGAGTTCATAGATTCTTATGTCTTAAACTAAGACAAATATTTTCTATATTTTCCATTTGTTTCCTGTGGTGGTGGTGGTAATGGTAGTAGAATATAGTAGGAAAAGAAGAGACAGCATAATTTGGTTGTATCAAAAAGCAATTGGCAGGCCCTGGCCGGTTGGCTCAGCGGTAGAGCGTCGGCCTGGCATGCAGGGTACCCGGGTTCGATTCCCGGCCAGGGCACATAGGAGAAGCGCCCATTTGCTTCTCCACCGCCCCTCCTTCCTCTCTGTCTCTCTCTTCCCCTCCCGCAGCAGAGGCTCCACTGGAGCAAAGATGGCCCGGGCGCTGGGGATGGCTCCTTGGCCTCTGCCCCAGGCGCTAGAGTGGCTCTGGTTGCGGCAGAGCGACGCCCCGGAGGGGCAGAGCATAGCCCCTGGTGGGCGTGCCGGGTGGATCCCGGTCGGGCGCATGCGGGAGTCTGTCTGACTGTCTCTCCCCATTTCCAGCTTCAGAAAAATACAAAAAAAAAAAAAAAAAAAAAAAAGGCAGTCGGCATAGTAAAGTTCCATAATATACGGCCTTTGTCCTCACAATGGCAGACCTGGCACTGATGACCCAATGACCATTCTTCCCAATCCTTTTCTACTGGCCATAGAGGAGGGGAAGTCTTCTCCAACTCTGCAATAGGGTGAGTCTCTTTATGGTTTTTAATGAGAAATCAAAAGTTTAATCAAAGGCTAAGAAATTTTAAAAATCAACCAAATAAAATAGTTTCACATCAACAAAACACATTTTCCTTATTCTGTAGTATGGATCAAATAAGTTACGTACAATAGCATTCTGTTCAGTATCCACAACTATAAAAACATAAGATATGTTCTTACTCATAGACCGTCAAATTTTCTAATCAATCACTCTAGAATAATGCCAATAACAGCTATTGCTAAGATATATTTTTCCACAAAATAACTTAAAATTCTTCATTATACTTTGCAAACTAAAATAAAAACATCAAGATCCTGCTGTTAACAGCTTACATTAAACCAAAAACAATATTCATTTTATTCAGAAAAAATGAGAAAACAGTGCAATGGGAAAACTCTGGCAACACTCTCCCATAGAAAGCACGAGGTAGCTAAGCCATGAATAAAAAACAGAGGTTCTGATTTAGTTCAGACTTCGGCCAGCATACTCTTTTTATTTTTGTAACAAAATGATTTATAAAATAGATTTTGCAAAGGCAAGAAATAATACTTAACATCAAATTTCTGAATAACAAAATACAGAAAGGCTTAATATTGAGGAAACAGTAAGAATTACTTCCCTCATATTTCCCTCATATGCAGTGGCTAATGACCTTTATCTAGATTTAGACATTAGGAATGATTTTAGAAAAACAAATCAGACTGATGCCTATTAGGGTAGGTGGTACTACATGATGAATACGTTACGTTTTTGATATCATGCTATTTTATAGAAATTTTCATATGAAAATTCTACAAATTAAATAGTCTATAAATTGAAATGCTTTAAATTCCAATTTTTAAAAGAAAATTAAACTTTCTTTCAAGAGCCAAGAAATCTCAATTAAGAGAACTATCTTCCAATTTATGATAACCATTTTCACCTATACAATATGATTTATGTAGAATTTAATTATATAACATGCTTGTCTTCAAGTTTCCATCATGTGCTCTTTCAATGTGCTGACAGACTGTATGTATTTTCTGCAACCCCTGTATTATTAAGATTTTAGTGCATAAAAACTCAAGATTTCATAGGCTAAGACAAAGACCTATCTTTGAACTACTTGAAAAAAACTATACATTTTAAATAACTTATCTTAGGAATGCCTAAAATAAAAAATAACCTAAGTTACTCTGCAGACTTGATCACTTTGGGAATATATTCATAAAATATAAACAGATGCAGTAAGAACATATGGATCCATTTCTGTAAAAGTAACAAAAACAGCATTTTAAAAACTGAAAACAATTAAACATGGACAGTTTTGCTACAGTTTTGGAGTCACTTCAGGGTTATACCTGAGGGGAAAATATGTTCCTGAAATATTTTTCTCTACAGAAGTGATTCCAAAAAGAAAAATGATCATGCACCACAGAGAATTCAGTGTTGAATGATCCTGTCATCCATTTAATCTCAGCTACTCAGCTCACTCATTTCAAATTTAATAGCATAAAGTTTGCATGTACAAAGGGAAAATGATTCCACATATTCATAATTTAGCTCTGAATAGGAATTGTGAACTAAAAAGGAAATAATCATTTTAAACATTTAAAGTTGGATTGGCTCTAAGTGTTAATAAAAAATATTCTACTACTTTCAAATGTAAAAGTAAGGTAATGCTAATTCAGTGCTAAAAATCAAAGTTAAGAGTGCCTAAGTTAACAAATTCTCATAAAACTGAAGTAATACTATATATATAGCTTGTTTGATTAAAAACAAGGGTAAAAGTATACATTATTGGATTTTGTGGTTCCAATTAATGAATACTCATAATCTGCCAATTACTGCACATAAGGAGTATATGATACAGTTTGTGCCTCTGCATTCTTCTGAGGGTAGAAACCACATGAAACACATCATCTTTGTATGTGTCCTTCCTACACCCCTCAGTTTCCTGGACCGAGAGCTTTGCTCACAGTAGGCTTTCAATCAATATATTCTATTTAAAAACAAGCATAAGCTAACTACAGGGTGATAGTGAGCAGTTTTACATTCTTTGTTCATTAACCCATAAATATTTTGGGGTGCCTACCATGTATTCCATGTCTTGCATATGTGAGCTAGCTATGTGTGAAGAGCCAGATGTCAAATTTCTGGAATTTGTCAATCACCTAAAAAAATGTCTCCATTTGAATCAAATAGAACACTCAGTTATTCAGAATGCATTCCTGAGAGATATAAGATTGGTGAACTTTGCTAAAAGGTCCAGCTAATCATCCATCAGTCTCTCAGAAAAGATAGACAGATATCAAAATATATGTTAGTTATAAATGTTGTTAGCTAGCTACTTCGTAATCTATTTTTTTATATTACTGAGGAAATTTTTTTTTGAACATTCATATAGTGAATAAACCTTGCTACTTTCTATTGTATTCTTGAATCACAAAGATATCTGAAGTGGGGAATAGCTTCATTATTGATACATGGAAGAGAAATGTTACATTGTGATGCCAGCACATGCAATTTAAGAGGACTGATTTACTGAGAACCAAGTATCAGGGCTCCAAAGTCTTGAATCCAGGCCAAACAGTGTCATAAGAGCTCTACCATTTGACCTCATTTTGAACCCAATTTCCATAATATTAAGGAGATAAAGCTGTAAAGTTTGAAGATCCTACAGAAATAACTAAGAAAATATACATAGAATCTTACCTTATGTTTGAGGATGCAGTTCAGGCACAGAAGACTTTGTTATACATAACACAATAACTACAATTACTAGGATAATTCAGTTTCCAATAAAAAACTACTAAATTACTAATAGGAAAATGTGAAGGTTTAAGCATTGTACTTTTAGTACATTGCTTTAGCTAAGCTACAAACTACACTTGTTTATGCTGAAATAAAAATTCTGTCTTCTGCATGTGGTTGAGGTGTGTCAGAAAGAACTATTTCACTGTAAATAAACTTCGGGGCCAAATAAAAGGAAGTTGCAAAGGCAGGTGCACAACAGTTGAGTTGTTTCAGTTTCAGAGGAATAAAGTAAATAATTGTACTGGAATTTGTTCAGTTCTGGGCATTCTGCCATACAGGAAGGGTGTGTAATTACTGAGGCTAACATATCCATGTAAAAATGAAGTAATATCAATAGGGCACCATTGGGCTCCAAATTTCCTTATTTTATCTTCAAAAATTAAGGATCTCTAACGACTCTCATTTCACTCTTTGAAATTTAAATGTCACTTAAGTTAATCCTGAAGGTAGGATTGTAATTTTCACACGAGTTGGGAAATACTATCTTGAAAGGTAGAGTTCTCTTTGAGAGCCTCACAAGTAAAGAACATTGCAATTTCTACTAATCAAAGATAACAAAAGAGGTACACATGGTATCTAATTTAGGATCTCACTAGAGTAAGAGAAGTACAGATAAAATTATACATTTCACCAAATCTATTCTTTGCTTACCATTTCATGCTATCTAGAATGGACTCAACCTTAAATCTGGATTCCAAACTTTTTAAATTATAAACTAAAATAAGGAGTGTAGTGTGTGGTAAAACAACAAAACGGAAGTTACGAGTGCCTGAGTCTGACCATGCTCAGAATGAGATCTCAATTATTCAAGCAACTTCATGACAGAAGACAAAAGAATGTAATAAATAGTACATCTGTGATTTTACAGAACACAAATCAACTTACATACTATATAGAACAATGAAATACACTTGTTAGCCCTATCCATGATTGGCCATATGTTCTTTTAAAGAGTATCTTTATAATCCAGGACCCTAGCCTATCAATTATAAAACTACAGTTTGCTCTCCCAATTGACAATGAGAGCCTTCACATGGCCCTTGGCTCACTGCTTCCTTTGTTCCCATGAAGTTAGCACACTGGCACAGCTTACTAGACAGAAAAGTTCTAAACGAGCAGCCAGTGTCTTATCAAATTCCAATTCTTCTGCATCTAAAGGTGTGCTGTACAATGCAAGAACTAGATTCTAGAATTTTAGTCTAGGTTTTCCTAAGAGAAAGGGAATGTTGAAAGCATCACATTTGGCCACATTTCTTTATCTTACTGTGTATGAGATAGTAGCCTAGGCACAAGACCATTTTAAATTTCCCATATATTTAAAAACTACCAGGAAACAAAAAAGCTCTTGTTTCCAACATCTGTATTCATCTTGGACTCCTCTGGACTCTTATTAAGAGTTGAATGAACAGTAGAACCTGCCAAATGATGACACTGATTACGGCCAACTGGTACCTTAAAGTTTAATCAACATTTCCTGTAATTTCAGACTCAAGTCCAAAGATCACATTACTTCGTTATTCCCACGGGCTGACTTTTTATTTCTCTCAAACCATGATCTTGAACCGAGGGACTTTTCTTTAGCAGTTATCTATATATTACCTGGAAGAGATGATGCTGGTAGCTACTCTTTGACTTCACCAAGATAACCACATCCTTTTATTCCCTCCACTTAATTTTCAGCTAAGTTACACAGATGGGAGATGAAATTTCTAACCATATGTCATTATTTCACCATTAATATGAAATACAATTTTGGTTTACTTCATGCAGAGACTGAATTTAATTCAGTATGGATATATGCAATTCAAACTGTCTTAGGGACAAGAAATATAGCTAGGTAATTAGTTTTCTAGGTGCTGAGATTCTCTTGCTAAGTAATGTACCTATGAATGTGGCTATAGGTCCCACTATATTCACAAGACAGCCAGCTAGAGACAAAGTAATCTCATAGCCAGTATTACTCATCCAGTCCCTTGTTGAGCAATCATTTATTGTAGGCCTAATATATAAATGGGGCTGAGGGAGGAGAAGGTAGTAATACATGTGTGAAACAAGGTATGAAACATGGCTCTGTCCTTAGGTAGCTGACTCTATAATCCAAACAAGCATGGAATAAGAGTCACAGCAGTGGCTTCATTGCTAAAGGTTGGGAGGGAGATTTGACTTCAGGCTTGGTGAACATGGATTCAGGAAATAGGTAGCACTTGAACAGAAGTAGGATCCTTCTTTTTATCTGCAGAAGAGCAAGAACTTAAGAAACAAATAATTGCACAGGTACGTACCTATGTGACTATCATAAATAGAAAGGTAATCATGTTACAAAAGAGAGGGAATGTGAATATTAGCATTTTGTCAAGGAATAAGGAACAGCTTCTGGCATCTAGATCCCAAATAAAGTGTGGTCTTGAAGAGGAAATTTAATTGCTTTTATGACAACCTAAAACCAATTTTAGATAGTAACAGACTAATGATTTGTTAACAAGACTGCTCTGGGCCCTGGCTGGCTTGCTCAGTGAATAGAGCATTGGATGTCTTGGGTTGGATCCCTGGTCAGGGCACACATGAGAAGCGACCATCTGCTCCTCTTCCCCTCCATCCGTCCCTTCTCTCTCTTGTTCTCTCAGCTGGTCCAAGGGTCGGCCCCAGGCACTGAGGATAGCTTGGTTGTCCTGAGCATTGGCCCTAGATGGCGAGGGTGGGGGGGTTGCCAGGTGGATTTGGTTGGGGAGCATGCAGGAGGAGTCTATCTACTCTCCTCTCACTAAAAAAACAAAAAGCAATCAACTAAAGAAAAAACCCCCACAAGATTACTCTGGTTGCTTGCCATTTCCTTCCCAAATACTTTCCATAAATTGCCCTGGGGTTGGGGGTAATGTATGATCTATTTTAGTGGTTTGAGTATGCTTTATTTAAGAAGAACACACACACACCTTTCCTCTCAAAGTTCAAGTGTGTGTTAAAATATATCACTTTCCAATTTTGTAACCAAGTGCCTTGATGTTATGTTTGGGGTTGCACAAAATAGCATGTTAAATTTTTTCACATGTTCTACTTCTTATAATATATATCTAAAACTGTTCTGTGAGGACAATGTGGTGAAGTTTTGAAAGTTTAATTTCATGCAGCAGTGAAATATTGTCACAGCATAAATGTGGCTGAGTATTCATATGTTTTCTTGTCTTCAGGTCAATGTCCAAAAGAAGGCTCATATACTTAAAAATAGAACCACTAGCTATCCCTAAGAGTTTTTTCTTCTTTTGTAGAAGTGACAATATTAGCCCTTACTATGAGTCCTAAGTGCCAGACACAGTTTTAAGTATTTTCCATAGATTAATTTAAAGTCCTCAATAATTATTATTATCCTCATTTACAGAAGAGAAACTGAGACAGAGAGAGGTTAGAAATCTTCCTAAGATCACACAGTCAGTAGTAGAGCCTGAATGGGAATTCAGACCATCTACCCGGTTGCACTGAAGGGGGTCGGGTCTCTTCCTTCTGTGCCCTAATGAACTTCAGCTGTCCCTTCCTGAAATATAGCTGCCGCCAAACAAGGTCTGTTCTTTGAGATCAATGGAGCTGAATCCATGAATCCATGGCTATGAGCACTGCATAGTATTGTGGCATATATTTTTTTTATTTGTTTATTTTATTTTATCTATTTATTTTTTTTGTATTTTTCTGAAGCTGGAAGCGGGGAGAGACAGAGTCAGACAGACTCCTGCATGTGCCTGACTGGGATCCACCCGGCACGCCCACCAGGGGGGGATGCTCTGCCCCTCCAGGGCGTCGCTCTGCCATGACCAGAGCCACTCTAGCGCCTGGGGCAGAGGCCAAGGAGCCATCCCCAGCGCCCGGGACATCTTTGCTCCAATGGAGCCTTGGCTGCGGGAGGGGAAGAGAGAGACAGAGAGGAAGGAGGGGGGGTGGAGCAGCAAATGGGCGCTTCTCCTATGTGCCCTGGCCGGGAATCGAACCCGGGTCCCCCGCACACCAGGCCGACGCTCTACCGCTGAGCCAACCGGCCAGGGCCTGTTTATTTTTTAGTGAAAGGAGGGGAGGCAGAGACAGACTCTCACATGAGCCCAGACCAGGATCTATCCAGCAAGCCCACCCACTACCTTGCTCCGCTGCAACCAGAGCCATTTTTTAGCGCCTAAGGTGGAGGCTATGGAGCCATCCTCAGCACCCGGGGCCAACTTGCTCTAATTGAGCCATGGCTGCAGGAGGAGAGAAGAGAGAGAGAGAGAATGAAAGGGGGAGGGGTGGAGAAGCAGATGGGCACTTCTCCTGTGTGCCCTGAATGAATTAAACCCTGGGCAACTACACGCCAGGCTGATGTTCTACCAATGAGCCAACCGGCCAGCGCCTATGGAATTTTTTTAAGTAATTCTGCATCCCACCCAAGAACATGGCTCTATTGATACAAAACATGATCAAGGACATAATCTAATATTAACTATTGCATTTGAGTCTAATATGACTAAGACTGTCACATTCCTACTAATATTTTTAAATCAAATATATAAGATGAATAGTAATTAGCTTTCTTATTACTATCTAACTTTTCTGTGCTCTGTCTCATTAGGCTGATGATTGGGAGAGACGTATTTTAAGAAAGTCCTAAGAAAATTTTACACCAACTATAGAGAAATTAGTGTCTTGGCTGGTGCCACAAAAATCATATACAAGCTAGTGTTAACTAACTATATAAAGTCAAGTAAGTACTATGAAACAAGATGGAGACAACAATGTCTTGGGTTGAATGATTAAAATACTGAGCACTGACAAGACACTTTAAAAGAAATTTAAGAATGAAACTATAATTGTATATTAGTGAACTCAAATTCTTAGAACAGGAATAGAAGCAGAGTAGAATATATCCTCCTACTAACAATATACTATGGTAGATATAAGGTAATTATTCTAAAAATAAATATCTCTGTGTGTGCATGAATATACATATATACATATATACAGGCTACCTTGAGAAACTAAAACCCTTTTTGACATCTCCAAGACAGTATTTATTGAGAACACTATTTATTGCCAAAAAATAAAATTTTGAAGTCATCTGAAGCCATCAAGGAATTCCAGTGCCAAAATCATGACAGGTTTCAAATTTTCTTCAGCATTCTGGGTATCTGGTCTCAAGATACAAACACAAAGTTCCTGTTGCTATGTTAACCGAAAACAGTTTCTAGTTTTAAGTCAGTTCTGGGCCTTTTGATAAATTTACCATCGTGTTTCACAAAAACGCAGCACACTTTAAGAGCTTCAAATAAATCAGAGCCTTTTCATTTTATAGCTCCTTGGGTCAAATCTTGGCAACCATGAAGTACTATAAAAAGACTACTTTTTTTCTCCCTCAAGGTGAGAGAAGTTTAGCTAATCTAATGTTTGGTGGAAAATAAAAACAGTACTGGGTACAATTATCTTGTTGTCTTCTTAAATTCTTACATTGTGGGATGTTTAAAAACTAATTTCAGGGAGGAATGAAAAATATTTTGACATCTTGATATTAAATAAGTTGTGAAATCATTTTCTGGAAAACACAGTTTTAATATTAGACCTATGTTATAATTCTTGAGTATTTCTTCCTACCTAGCGATAACAGCCAACGGTAAAATAATGAGGTGTTAAATAGTCATTTATTATTTGTCATCATTAGTCAATTGACTTCTGATTTTGATGTTTAAAAAAATGGTCCAGCAAATATACACTTATTTTTAGATCCCTTGAGAAAAAATAGCCCAGGAGTTTTTTCTTAAGATTTAAAAATTTTAAATTAGATTACAGCCTACACAGTAACCCTCACAAAGGACATAATTTTTGTTTTGTTTCATTTTGGAGGGAGGTATAGAAAAAAAATATATCTCTGTAGCTACAAATTTACATTCATCTTATTAAACTTTTAAAGCTTAAGAAATTTAGAAATTGCAATTCTCTAAGCAAAACAGATAAAATCTAATTTAGAAGGTACTTGAGCTTAATGGATAAATAGTATTAAGGGCCTTAAGAAAATCAACATAACATGACACTGAAGCAAACCGGCACAGCTGGACAAGTATTAGAACACTAGCTCACAAAATGAATATACTTTGATTCACACAAACACAATGAATATAGCCTTTATCCCAAATCACAGAGACAATCCTATATAATACCTATGTTAAAATGTTCAACACATCGAAGGATAGTACAGGCCTCAAGATGCCAGAGTCCTGACAGAAAAGTCAGCAATGTGAACTATGCTTGACGAAGCTTGGCGTGCATGCACACACTCTGCAATGGGGAGACACAGACACCAATCACCATCAATATTGTCCTTACTTGCAGACGCACAAGTATCCTGCATGTCCAATTCTGACTGGCACCTGGAGCGGCTCTACATGCCAGTCATCCCAATGTACTCAGGGATGTAAACACCTTATAATTAGAAAATGTGAAGGCGTAAAGGACATTAGACAAATTAAAAACATCCAGATTAATTTTTAAAGGCACTGAAGAAATAATTAATTTAAAATTCCAATTAGAGAATGTACCTGCTCCTTCACAGAAGCTAGAATAGTGGTGGCTGTGGTCTCGGGTTCCATGCCTGGGCCAGTGGAGGCAGCTTCCTGGTGGATCTGTGGTTGCCCCTCTTCCACCAGTGAGGCCTGCTCAGGAGCTGGCATTCCTCCTGCAAGCAAGCAGCCAAAGGTTAACACTTTCTCAAGGGCTCCTCTGCAGCAACAGGCAGGGGCTGAGGATTTGCAGATGGATCCCAGGAAGAACTACAGACTTCTACGCACAATGATCACATCTCCTTGCAGCTATCTGATTTTTAGAAGGCAACGTAGGGCAGTGTTTTTCAACCACTGGTCCATGGACCAGTGCTGTTCCATGAAAGATAATCTTCACACAACAACAGGTGGTTAACTCTTTCGCAGACCTGGCACAAAATTTCTGGAAAGCCAGCAGGGGTTGAAAAACACTCATCTAGGCCCGAAAGTATAGCTAATATTACCAAATACTAAAATATAGATTTAAAAGTAATAATAATAATAAATACTAACAATATTTAAACATAATCAAAAAATGACATGAAAGGGTTGGGGGAGGGCTCTTAAAATATACTAAGGACAATAAATTTGTTAGAAGCTTGTTAAATTAATGAGTCTTATAATCAGAAAACCAACATGTAAATATGATTATCTTATGAAACAAATAATAATAAACACTATAAGGGTCAGTTTTCAAAAAAGTACACACATAAGAAAACATCTACAAATGTGCTTTAAACGATGATAGAAGAGGCTTATGCAATAGAAAAAAAAGGTTGTTAAACTTAAGGAAAGCTTGAAAATATACAAAAGTCTGTTGTATTTAAAAGAAATGAAAGGCACTGATAACTAGTAACAAGGATATCTTTGGTAGAGTATTAGAGTTAGTTTGGTGAATCTGATTATTCAAAGAGGACAATGGCTACGGAGATGGTGTTGCATTGAGAATCCATTTTTCAGCCCACAGCTCCTGACAGAAGAATGGATTCTAGACAGAAGATGGAGTTCCTCTCATAGGATAACACATACAGATAGTGATGTACTTGCCAGGACTTACTGACATGATTTGGACTTTTTACAAGTTTAAAAAAGATTAGGAAAAGATACCCACCCAAAATGTAAATATTTTAATAATTTGTCTATATGTTAATCTTTCTGACCACCAACTTGAAAGCACACTCATCACACCACAAAGCTAGCCTGGCATTATATAATAGGTGCTCAATTAATGTTCGCTGGATAAATGCATCTTTTCCATGTCTCATTCCAGGCATAAGGTGATCTAAGTGCTATGATGCTCATGAGGCCATATATTGTTCAATGTGTTAATCTGTATACTCACATATAGATAAATATCTGAGACCATAAATACTGTTCTGGACATTCTTCATAACCTTCTACTAAAAATTACTCTACTGGTGTATTTCAATTTTGTATCAACCTCTATAAATGTTCAATTCTGTAGGACAATCTGTGCTTTTCCCCCATTCCACCAAATTTCAATATGAGCCTGTTGTTTACTTCCAAAATCATAATCTGTGAGAAATGGGAAGATTAGCAGGCAGCCTGAGTCTCCAGCTTATCCTCACTCCCCTGACTTCCGGATCAGTGGAGACAGTTCTAGGCTCCAGGTTTCTGTGAGTGGCTGCTTTCTTCCTGCCATATTAATAGGCAGAGAAAGGCAATGGGTCTAAGAATTTCTGCAGTTCTCCTTTCATGAAGACTCCTCAACCTTGCTCTAGCAAGTGATCTCTCCAACTCCCATTTTGATGGTGCCCAAGGCTCAGGTAAATGCAAAACTGCAAGGACGAGCTTCCTCAACTACAAGGAGGAGAAGCTTCAGGTTTGAAGTAAATGGGACTAAGATTAAAACGTAAGTGAGCCTGACCAGGCAGTGGCACAGTGGATAGAGCATCAAACTGGGATGCAGAGGACCCAGGTTTGAAACACCAAGGTCACCGGCTTGAGCGCAGGGTTGCTGGCTAGAAGTCCAAGGTCGCTGGCTTGAGCAAGGGGTCACTCACTCTGCTGGAGCCCCCTGGTCAAGGCACATATGAGAAAGCAATCCATGAACAACTAAGATGCTGCAATGAAGAACTGATGCTTCCCATCTCTTTCTCTTCCTGTCTGTCATCCTTATCTATCCCTTGCTCTGTCTCTCTTTCTGTCTCTGTCACAAAAAAATAAATAAAAAACCCTAAGCAAACTTTGACAAGTTACCACCACACTGAGCCCTACTTTCTTCACTAAAAAAATAAAAAGGGTTACTAATACTTTATGTAATACAATGTAATGATTTTATGGCAACCTATGTTTTAGTATGTAAAATACTTAAAATATCCTCAACTGTATAATGTAACTCAGTTCAGCATTTAATAAGTACTCATTAAAGACAAGATATGGGGTCTAAAAAGAAAAAAGCGCCACACATAAAGACCCTAGATTAGCATTTAAGACATTTAAAGATATGAAAGTATTCTACACCATTGAAAAATTACACACCTTAAAATAAGCAGATGGTTGCAAAGAACAAAAATGTTACTAAGCAACAGTAAAACAAATAATGCCAAGAATCAGAAATTTTAAATGTCAAGAGTAAAATACCATGAAATCACCAATATGTTAGAAAAAGAAGCAAAAATTCAGTGAACAAAGAGAATTTGGTTAGAACTACCTTATGACCCAGCAATCCCTCTACTGGGTATATACCCCAAAACCTCAGAAACATTGATACGTGAAGACACATGTAGCCCCATGTTCATTGCAGCACTGTTCACAGTGGCCAAGACATGGAAACAACCAAAAAGCCCTTCAATAGAAGACTGGATAAAGAAGATGTGGCACATATACACTATGGAATACTACTCAGCCATAAGAAACGATGACATCAGATCATTTACAGCAAAATGGTGGGATCTTGACAACATTATAAGGAGTGAAATAAGTAAATCAGAAAAAAACAAGAACTACATGATTCCATACATTGGTGGAACATAAAAATGAGACTAAGAGACATGGACAAGAGTGTGGTGGTTACCAGGGGTGGGGGGAGGGGGGACAGGGGAAGGGTTGGGGGGAGGGGGAGGGGCACAGAGAACTAGATGGAGGGTGGCGAAGGACAATCTGACTTTGGGCGAGGGGTATGCAACATAGTTTAATGACAAGATAACCTGGACATGTTTTCTTTGAATATATGTACCCTGATTTATTAATGTCATCCCATTACCATTAATAAAAATTTATTTAAAAAACAAAACAAAACAAAACAAAACAAAAAAAAAAACAAAGAGAATTTGGAAAAGGAGATATAGTAACGTCACTGGGAAAGTATTTATCAATCAATTCTTTACCATAAATAGGAGGAGTCTTCCCACTTAAAGACACAGAATTATATTATTATAATTATATTCTATCACTGAGTGTACCAAATTTAATTTCACAATATTTATCATGATAAATTTGTCCAAAATCAATGAAATTAGATGAGCATTTTTGAGTGCCGCTCTGTCCATGTGGTTGGCAGGGTGATAAGCAGATACAAACATAAGGCACATTGACCACTAGTGACTCAGCATCTAGCTGAAGCAGAATATGAATATGATCAAGTGAAAGTACAGCAAGATGCAAAGTGATGGAATAACGATTAGAGGTGATAGAATAACTAAAGTTGATGGAAAGAGGTTGTGAAGAGTATGTACATTTGTAAAAGAAAATCCTACTCAGCAGCAGAGGAAATTTTCACGGGCAGGGATGTTCTCATTCTCTGATTTCTCAAAGACTAGGAGATATTACAGGTTATTGTTAACACCTATACAACGAAGAATGATGACCCAGTTCCAAAATACCACAAGTAATACTGGGCAGAGAAGGGATACCACAATAATGACAAGTTAAAACCCTATTAAGGCTGACCATTTTCTTGTAGCAGTTCTCATAATAATTTAAAGAGTTGCAAGACTCGAGCAAAAACTAGTCACAGGATGATGTTATAACTTTCCACTAGCAAGGAAAAAAGCAATGAGTACTTACATAGCAAACAGACTGAAAAATTAGATCTTGTGCATCCCTCAGTGACCTCAACTTGACTGACTTGAATGATCACATTCTAGGAACCTAAGAAAACCTGCAAATACGTAGTTTGCTGGACCATTTGGGGGCTCTCTGGAAAATCAGAGTGGAAGAGGTGCCAGAAAATGGGAAGCAGGAAAATGCCATTTCTGTTTTTGGAAAGCAAAAAGTAGACTCTGTCATGTTACAAACTAGAGAGCTAGACATAGATCTTAGGTAAGATTCTTAGAAGGATTTTATCCAAGAGATGATTTGTGAGAACCAAACGGGGCACACCAAAGGAAAGTCATGTTACACTGGTTTAATTTCTGTCTTTGGCAGTGTATTTACAAGATGCAGTGCGTATAGACAATGTGATGTTAGAAGGCCCCTCTGACAGTATAAGCAACATAAAAATAGGGCTGGCACAAAAGCAACAGCTGTGTCTCAAGATCTGTACATAGCTGAATGAAACATATTGCCCTACAGAGATTTATAATGTAATTCAGGGAGGTCTAACAAATATTGACCCAAACCTAACCTAAAACTATATTCATAATGTAAATAATAAAAAATAAACATGCTCAAAATCTTTGATGATTAAGAACACTGAATATACCAAATGATAAAAATTAAAATATAAATAACATTGAACTGCAATAATAAGCTGCTTCTTTGAGATAAAACAATAGGAATAAATAAATGCCAGGTCCTGTATTTAGATAAGCTCAGCAGGACCTTGGGGAAAAGATTTAGATACTTTAAGTTCAAGAGAGAGTAAGTGAACCATGATTGAGACAAGGCCCCGAAAGCCAATGTGATCTTATGCTGTATTGATGATAGATCTACTTAATTTAACAGAAAGACAGAAAGAGGGGGACAAATGAGTAGACACTGCTCCTTCATGTTCCTTGGGGCATATCCACTTTCAGTTATGGGTGGCACATTAACAGGAATGGACACAGGTATATATATCCACTCAAGAGAAGATGAGTAACATAGGGAAGGGATTCAGTCATTATTTCCAAACACAGGAATTGAGCTGAAATGAATGACAGCTCCAGTTCGTTATGAGTTCAAGCCTTGGCAGGGTACTTAATAGACCAAAAAGAAATTTTAACCTGCAAAGAAAGGACTATGCAGACAATCTACAGACCTCTAAAGGACTGCCACAAACAAGGTTAGACTTTTTAGGCTATGATAGTCAGAGCTAGACCAAAAACTAAAGGTTTTGTAACTAACTTGTATTAGCCTACATTATTACTATCTTTATACACTGAATCAAATTTGGCTAATGACGAATTGTGATGTTGACCATCTTTTTATGTCTATTGACCATTTGTATGTCTTTATAGAGATTTTTTTTTCAGTTTCTCTGCCCATTTACTAACCATACATTTTATGATCAGTTGTTTATGAGTTATTTATATACCTTGGATATAACCCCTTATCAGATATACCATTTGCAAATATCATTTGCATTCAGTAGATTACCTTTTCATTTGGTTGATGATTGTCTTTGCTGTGTAAAAGCTTTTTAATTTAATGTACTCCCATGTGTTTATTTTTTGTTGTTGTTGCCTTTCCTCGAAGAGACAATACCAAAGAAAATATTGCTAAGAGCAATATCAAAGAGTTCACTGCCTATGTTTTCTTGTAGAAATTTTATGTTTTTGGGTCTTTAATCCACTTGAGTTTACTTTGCATACAGTATAAGAAAGTGATCCATTTCTTTTTTTTTTTTTTTTTCATGTAATTCTCCAATATACCCAGCACTGTTTATTGAAGAGACTGTTTTGACCCCCTTGTTGTATATTCTTGTCTTCTCTGTCGGAGTTTGACCACATAAACTTGGATGTATTTCTGGGTTACTTATTCTGTTCCACTAATCTATGTGTCTGTTTTTACGTCAGTACCAGTAGCTTTGTACTATAGTTTGAAATCAAAGAGTGTGATACCTCCAGCTTTGTTCTTTTTTCTCATAATTGCTTTGGCTATTTGGGGTCTAATGTAGTTCCATACAGATTTTAGGGTTATTTGTTCTAGTTCTGTGAAACATGCCATTGGTATTTTGAGAGGGATTGCATTTAATCTGTAGATTGCTTTGAGTAATATGAACTTTTGACACTTAACAATGTTAAGTATTCCCATCCATGAGCAAGGTATATCCTTGCATTTATTTGCATTGTCTTCAATTTCATATCAATGTCTTATAGTTTTCCGATTATAGGTCTTTCACCTCCTCAGTTAAATTTATTCCTAGGTATTTGTTATTTTAGATACAATTGTAAATGGCATAGTTCTTGAAATTTCTCTTTGTGATTGTTTCTTAATTGCTATATAGAAACATAGCAAACTTATGTATATTGGTATTGTACAGCTTTACTTAATTTATTAGTCCTAATGGTTTTTTGCTTTTTGTGTGTGTGTGTGGAATGTTTAAGGTTTACTATGTATAGTGTCATGTCATCTGCAAATAGTGACAGTTTTTCCTTTTTTTCCTAATTAAATACCTTTTATTTCTTAGTTATTTATGTCTGACTGATGTGTCTATGACTTCCAATACTGGGTTGAACAAAAAGGATGATGAGAATGGGCATGGTTGTCTTACTCCTGATCATCTCAAAGGGAAGTTTTTAGCTTTCCACTGTGGAGTGTTTGCTCTGGGTTTGCCATATATGGCCTTTGGTCGTTGTGGTATGTACGTTTCCTCTATCCCCACTTTGTTGTTGTTTTTTTAATGGGTATTGAATTTTGTCAAATGGTTTTTCTGTATCTGTTGAAATAATAATATGATCTTTCCCTTCGCTCTGTTAATGAGGTATATCTATCACATTAATTGATTTGCCGATAATAAAGTGAAGTATTCTCGCAAACCTGGTATAAATCCTACTTCATCGTAGTGTATGATCCTTGTAATGTATTGTTGAACAAGGTCTGATAATACTTTGTTGAGAATTTTTGCATCTATGTTTACCAGGATATTGACCTGTAACATTTTTTTTGGTAGTGTGTTTTTCGTTGTTGTTTAGTTTTTGTTTTGATACTCAGATAATGCTGGCCTCAGAATCTGTTTAGAAACATTGCTTCTTCCTGGGGTGTTTTTTTTTGGGGGGGGGGTGGAGGGTTTATGACTAATTCACTTTTGTTATTAGTAATCAGTTCGTTAAAAGTTTCTGTTTCTTCCTGATTTAGTACTGGGAAAATTGTATGTTTCTAGGAATTTGTCCATTTATTCTAGGTTGTCTCATTTGTTTGTGTATGATTATTTATAGTATCCTCTCCTAAATTTTTGTATTTTGCACTGTAGGTTGTAATTTCTTTTCTTTCATTTCTGATTTTCTTTATTTGAGCCTTCTCTTTTTTTTTTCTCAATGAGTCAGTCTAAGGTTTATTAATTTTATTTATTTAAGCAAGGGAGAGAGAAACAGACAGGAAGGGAGAAATGATGAGAAGCATAAACTCATAGTGTGGTGCCTTATTTGTTCATTGATTGCTTTCTCATATGTGCCTTAACCAGGGGCTCCAACAGAGCAAGCAACCTCTTGCACAAGCCGGTAAGCCCAGATGAACCCATGATCAAATCAGATGAGTCTGTGCTTAAGCCAGCGACCTTGGAGTTTTGAACCTGAGTCCTCAGCATGCCAGGCTGATGCTTTATCCACTGCGCCACAACCTGGTCAGGCTAATTTTATATTTTCAAAGAACCAGCCTAGTTTCATTGATCTTTTCTATTATTTTGTTTTTAGTCTATTTCCACTTTTATCTTTATTTTTCCTTTACTTCTATTTTGGGCTTTGTTTCTGCTTCATTTTCTCATTCCTTTAGGTGTAAGGTTAGATTGCTTATTTGAGATTTCCCTTCACCCTTGAAGTGGACCTGAATCATATTAACTTTTTCTAGAACAGCTTTTGCTGTGTCCCTTATATTTTGGAATATTTGTACTTTGATTTTCATTTATCCCAAGGTATTTTTAAATTTCCTCTTTGATTCTTTTGTTGCCCTATTGTTTGTCTTGTAATATGTTTTTAGCCTCCATGTATCCGGATTTTTTTCCAGTTTTTGTTTTGTTTTGTGATTGATTTCTAGTTTCATACTGTCGTGGTTGGGAAAAGTGCATGATAAAATGTCAGTCTTCTATTTTAAGTCTTCTGTTTTAAGCCATAATTATCAGTTTTGAAATAATCATTAACCATCATAACATTTTCCGAGTGTTCAAAATGAAATGATAAAATGTGTGCTATACTCCAGATTACTAATGCAGAAGAAGAGAGGAGAAATACATGGAATCTCATTTATTTTGCTGAGTAAGATGAAACAAATTATACTTAGTAGACTTTGACCAAAAATTACCATTAAAGAGTAGAGATGAGTAAATAAAGGAAAAGCCAGTATTTAGTTGATCTTCTATTCCAAAGAGATTTAGCCCAGAGATGATTTTGTGGATTAGTAGCATCTTTGATAAAAAGGGTTATAGGTATGAGTCATAGGTTGTACTCATATACTGTAGTACATCAATAGACATATATTATATCAATAGCCTCGAGATTCAGTAATCACTAGAATGAATGTATGTGGCCTTCAGTGTTGAGCAGAAAAATTTTGTTAATCAATTACAGTTTACGGTAAGATTGTGAAGCACACATGCAATTATACTAACAGTTTCACATAAAAGCCTCTTTGTCTTCAATAAAGATTATAGTGAAAACAGCATTTCAACAAGTGTTTTTATAAGGCTCAAAAGAATACAATTCAACTGAATGATAAACTTAGACTGGGGCAGTGAGGAAATTTAATAAGTAATGACTGGAATAAAATGAGAACACTCGGAGTTGATCACAAACTCATCTCTGAGCTTCCTTTTTACAGCCAAACACAGACATAACCCTAAGATTTCCAGTATTCATCATGCCGTCTGGAAAAGCAGTTTCCTGACCTTCAGCTGCCACCTCAGAGGTGTGATATGACAGACAAGCTATTCTGAAAACTCCTAGTAACATCTCATCCATTCAGAATATAGAAGTTGTCTTATCTTAGTGTTAGCCTCAGGATTCAGAGAATTCTGAGTTTCCTGTTCCTTTCTACCCAGTGCAGGATCCGTTCTATACCATTCCTCCTACTAGATCATCTGAGATGTGATTAAAGGCCTCTTGTGAGAGGGAATATACCACTTTTAAGAGGCCAATTTTTGAAATTTTGTATATTTGAGTGTTTACCCCAAAAGGAATGACCTTTTTGAGCTTGCTCTCATGACTCCAGACTTTAATTTTGATTAAAAGTAATGCAAATGATACTTGCAAATGGTATATCCAATAAGGGGTTATATCCAAGGTATATAAATAACTCATAAACAACTGATCATAAAATGTATGCTTAGTAAATGGGCAGAGAAACTGAAAAATACATTTCTCTATAAAGGACATACAAATGGTCAATAGACATATAAAAAGATGATCAACATCACAAACCATCAGGGAAATCAAATCAAAACCACAATGAGATATTACCTCATGCCTGTGGTTGGAATTGTAAATTGGCACAGCCACCTTGGAAAAGAGTATGGAGGTTACTTAAAATTTTTAAATAGAACTATCATATGCCCAGCCCAGGAATCCCACTTCTAGATATGTATCCCCCCCAAAATAAAAACATTAATTAGAAAAGACACATGGACCCCTATGTTCATTACAGCATTATTTACAATAGCCAAGATATGGAAGTAACCTAAGTGTCTACTGATCAATAAATACATAACTAAATGGCATGTGTGTGTGTGTGTGCGCGCGCACGCGCGCGTGTGCAATGGAATATTACTCAGCCATAAAAAGAATAAAAATCACCTAACCAAGTGGTGGCGCAGTGCATAGAGCATCAGACTGGGAAGCAGATGACCCAGGTTTGAAACCCTAAGGTTGCCTGCATGAGCGCGGGTTCATCTGGCTTGAGCGTGGGATCACATGAATAACCCCATGGTTACTGGCTTGAAGCCCAAGGTCACTGGCTTGAGCAAGGGGTCACTTGCTCTGCTGGAGACCCCTGGTCAAGGCACATATGAGAAAGCAATCAATGACCAAATAACGTGCCACCGTGAAGAATTGATGCTTCTTATCTCTCTCCCTTCCTGTCTGTCATTATCTGTCCCTCTCTCTTTCTGTCATAAAAAAAGAACAAAACCTTTCTATTTGTGACAACATGAATGAACCTAGAGAATATTTGCTTAGTGATACATATCAGACAAAGAAAGACAATAGCTTCATTTCACTTACATGTGGAATCTAGAAAACAAAACAAACAGAAAAAAACTCACAGACACAGAGATCAAACTGATGGGGGGGAGTAAGAGGGTGGGTCAAAAGATGAAAGGAATTAAGAAGTACAAACGTCTGGTTATAAAATAAGTCACAGGGCCTGACCTGTGGTGGCACAATGGATCAAGCGTCAACCTGGAACGCTGAGAATGCCAGTTCAAAACCCTGGGCTTGTCTGGTCAAGGCACATATGGGAGTTGATGCTTCCTGCTCTTCCCCCCCTTCACTCTATCTCTTTCTATCTCTCTCTCTCTCCTCTAAAATGAATAAATAAAAATAATTAAAAAAAATAAGTCACAGGAATGTAAAATACAGCATAGAGAATATATAGTCAATAATATCATGATAAGTTTCAATGACGATAGGTGGTTACTCAAGTTATTGTACTGATCACTTGGTAAGGTATGTAAGTGTCGAGTCATGTTGTTGTACACTTGAAACTATATATCACCAATACTTTAAAAATGTTAAGCATTAGACAAAATATTACAACAGTAAGAGCAAAAAAATTTTCTGAGTATCTCTGTAGGAAAGATAAATTTTTGACTTAAAATGAAACTGGAACAAATGTTATAGAAAAAGGAATAAAGTACTGGCAAATAAGAAATATGCTTCGAAAGTTAAACATTTTAAACGCTTAAAGGACCATATGGAACCTATTCTAGAATTCTAAAAGAAGTACTAGATAAATTTCTCATGGTTATAGATTTAAAATATATATCTGGGAAATAAATAGCATTATCAAAATCTTCAACTGTTTAGGAATCTCAGAGACAGTTATTCTGTTTCCCTATGTATAAGATGCACATTTTCCTGAAAAATTTGGGTCTAAAATCTGGGTGCATCTTTATTGGCTGTATTTTTTTTTACTTGCATTTCCCACTTTTTCACTCTTGTTTTTGTGCTCATTGTTGAAGACAGTGATTTGTCATCAGACGCAGATGGGGACAAGCTAATGGATGGGAGTTTTGACAGTGATGAGGAGTTGTATGAATGTTATGATGAATAAAATTTGAGTTCAATAACTTTATGTAATACATTTTTTTTTCAAATTTCAGGCCCAAAATTAAGGTGCGTCTTAAACATGAGGAAATACAGTAGTTACATACTAATCTTCTAATCAGGCAGTTTAACCAAAAAATTAAAAAATTTTTTGGCAAGAATTTGTTTAGAAGGGAGCTCTTTTGTTCTGACAAACAGTAGTATAGTGATTCTACAGAATAAACTATGTGTGGCAGGTTAAGTATTTTGGCTTATAGATTTATTTTTACAATCAAATTATTAAGGCAAGATACTCTGATATAAAAATAAGAGATTTGACTAAACCTTTTGGAAAAGAAGAAATCTACCTGACCAATAAATTATATGATCAACCTCATTAGTAATTAGAAAATTGCAAATTCAAACTACTTAGAGTTACCAATATACAACCATTAGAATGGCAAAACCCTTATAAATTAAATTACTTCTGTTTATAAAACTACACAAAATATAATTTTATGACTCATGTTTTAACAATTCATTTAAATAATAAGGGGCTCACATTACAAAATAGAATACCCTCAATCCCATCATTCAATATAACTTTCTGAAAATAAATTCATGGTTAATATATAACATCACGGTCAGCACTGCTCACACCTGGAGGCAGCAGTTCCCACTGTATTTATGTGAATAGTGCTCCCTGGAATTATGCAAAGTGTTGACATAGCCTCTATCAGAATACTAAAAAATGTTAATAAAAAGTACAAAGTTTATGTTGGATAAATACAGAGTTCACTTTATATATTCAACCTTTCCAAAAAAATCTTATTTCTTATGGACATCAAAGAAGGAAAAATAGGCCCTGGCCGGTTTTTCTCAGTGGTAGAGCATCGGCCTGGCGTGCAGGAGTCCCGGGTTCGATTCCCGGCCAGGGCACACAGGAGAAGCGCCCATCTGCTTCTCCACCCCTCCCCCTCTCCTTCCTCTCTGTCTCTCTCTTCCCCTCCCGCAGCCAAGGCTCCATTGGAGCAAAGTTGGCCCAGGTGCTGAGGATGGCACTATCGCCTCTGCCTCAGGCACTAGAATGACTCTGGTTGCAACAGAGCAACGCCCCAGATGGGCAGAGCATCACCCCTGGTGGGCGTGCCGGGTGGATCCCGGTCGGGCACATGCGGGAGTCTGTTTGCCTCCCTGTTTCCAACTTCAGAAAAATAAAAAATAAAAATAAATAAATAAGTCGGAAAAATAGAAGTCTCTTTTTGGAAAATACTATAGGTTCACGTTTTTCCTTAGAATTTGAGATCCTTTATAGCTTATAAATGAGGGATGGGGAGGAGGAACCTGGAATGTTGAAGGACGTCAAAAGATAGGATGTCTCGAGATAATCAAAAGTTTAAGAATGGAGTTAACATTAACAAAATGGATAAAAGACTTAATTGTAAGTAGTGAAACCATAAACATCTTGGAAGAAAACATAGGCAGTAAGCTCTCCGACATCTCTTGGAGCAATATATGTGCCGATTTATCTCCATGGGCAAGTGAAATAAAGGACAGGATGAACAAATGGGACTATATCAAACTAAAAAGCTTTTGCATAACAAAAGACACCATGAACAAAATAAAAAGACAACCTACACAATGGGAGAACATATTTGCCAATATGTCTGATAAGGAGTTAATAACCAAAATTTATAAAGAAATTCTAAAACTCAACAACAGAAAGGTAAACAATCCAATCAAAAAATCAGCAAAAGAACCAAATAGACACTTCTCCGAAGAGGACATACAAATAACCAACAGGCATATGGGAAAATGTTCAACGTCACTAATAAACAGAGAAATGCAAATTAAAACCAAAATGAGATACCACCTCACACCTGTCAGAATGGCACTCATTAACAAAACAACATACAATTAAGTGCTGGCGAGGATGTAAAGAAAAGGGAACCCTCCTGCATTGCTGGTGGGAATGCAGACTTTTGCAGCCACTGTGGAGAACTGTACGGAGATTCCTCAAAAAATTAAAAATGGAACTGCCTTTTGACCCAGCTATCCCACTTTTAGGAGTATATCCTAAGAATACCAAATCACTGATTCAAACAAAAATATGCACCCCCATATTTACTGCAGCATTGTTTACAATAGCCAAGATCTGGAAACAGCCCAAGTGTCCATCAGTGGAGGAGTGGATTAAAAAGCTGTGGTACATATCCACAATGGAATACTACACAGCCATGAAAAAGAATAAACTCTTACCTTTTGTGTCAACATGGATAGACATGGAGAATATTATGCTAAGTGAAATAAGCCAAGCACTTACATGTGGAATCTAATGAACAAAGTGAACTTAGAAATGGAATAGAGGCAGAGATGGGGTCACAGGGACCAGAGGGACAGCAGTCAGAGGGAAAGGGGATGAGGGGATAGGATTAGAGAAGGTAAAGGGATTAGTGAAACTATATACATAACACAGAGATATTGATAACAGGACAGCAAATCCTAGAGGGAAGGGGGAGGGATTAAGGGGAGGGATAAAGGGACACGGGTGGGGGGTGAGGGAGTTATATTCAGTGGAACACTTGAATCCATGTAAACAAAATAAATTAAAATTAATAAAAATAAAAAAGAATAAATCCAGTTATAAAATAAAAAGAGTTTAAAACTCTGAGGGGAGTCTAACTGGACCAAGAGACAAGATGAACACACATGTCCACTCTTTTCCAATTTATAATGCCATGAAATAACAGAAAGGCACTTTCTCTTTTTCAGGGTAAGAATATTGGTCTGCAAATTTTAAAAATGCCATCAGTGGCCTGACCTGTGGTGGCGCAGTGGATAAAGCGTCGACCTGGAAATGCTGAGGTCGCCAGTTCGAAACCCTGGGCTTGCCTGGTCAAAGCACATATGGGAGTTGATGCTTCCAGCTCCTCCCCCTTTCTCTCTCTCTGTCTCTCCTCTCTCTCTCTCCCTCTGTCTCTCCCTCTCCTCTCTAAAAAAGTGAATAATAAAAAAAAAAATTAAAAAAAAAAACGCCATCAGTGTACCAAAAAGTCAGAAAAATAATGGCTATAAACCTACAACAAATAACCAGAGGAAACCACAACATAAAAGAGGAAAGGTCCTGCTTTAGAGGTTAGAGCAGTAGGTAGGGGATCTGCTCAGTCGGTGAATACCAGACTCAAGGCTCTTCCATCTAAATCAGGGGTCTCAAACTCAACTCAGCATGTGGGCCGCAGAGCAAGATCACAGCCATTCGGCGGGCCGCACTAGGGCTACAAAAGGCAACTGTTACACAACACTTTTCAGTGTCACAAAACAACCAGAAACTGTAGTTCGCATCACAACTGCTGTTAACTAAGCTAATATCTAGCTAGGATGCTAGAGAAATGAAAAATACAAGTAGGCCCCTAGGCTTACTTAATTTTATCCAAAATATTTTGAACTTCGTGGATTAGTCTGCGGGCCGCGAGTTTGAGACCCCTGGTCTAAATGAAGATCGGATGATCAAGAGTAGAGAGATAGTGCTGCTCTGTGGTCAGACCCTGTCCTGGGCATGCTAAAATAGTTATCACAGGCAAAGGATGGATCCAAATAGAACAGGGTTTCAGCCAGCTACTGATGTCTATCTAAGAGACCAAATTCCCTAAACAGAACAAGTAAAGTGAAACAGGTAGAACTAATATCCTTCATGTTTAAATTAAAAGCTATATGCATGAAAGAGAAATAGCCAGGGACCTTGAAAAAACAAGTTATAGGATAAAAACAAAAATCTCAATCAATGGAATAAGTGATATTTTTAAAGAGTATTTTATTAGAGTGATTTAAATGATTCTCCTAGAGATGGATGGAAGGAAGGAAGAAAGGAAGGAAGGAAGGAAGGAAGGAAGGAAGGAAGGAAGGAAGGAAGGAAGGGAGGGAGGGAGGGAGGGAGGGAGGGAGGGAGGGAGGGAGGGAGGGAGGGAGGGAGGGAGGGAGGGAGGGAGGGAGGGAGGGAGGGAGGGAGGGAGGGAGGGAGGGAGGATAAAACATTTAGAGCTTGACCAGGCTGTGGCACAGTGGATAGAGCGTCGGACTGGGATGCGGAGGACCCAGGTTTGAGACCCCAAGGTTGCCAACTTGAGCGCGGGCTCATCTGGCTTGAGCAAAATGCTCACCAGCTTGGACCCAAGGTCGCTGGCTCAAGCAAGGAGTTACTCGGTCTACTGAAGGCCCGCGGTCAAGGCACATATGAGAAAGCAATCAATGAACAACTAAGGTGTCGCAACAAAAATCTGATGATTGATGCTTCTCATCTCTCTCTGTTCCTGTCTGTCTGTCCCTATCTATCCCTCTCTCTGACTCTCTGTCCCTGTAAAAAATAAAAAAAATAAAAAAATAAAAAATTTAGACTATATATAGCCTAGATCCATGAGTTATGTTTACTTAATAAGAGAACTAAGAAGAGAGAAAAAAGAATAAATACTAAAAGAAATAAAAAATGAAAATTTCTGAGAGCTGTAAACTAGTTAATCATTTAAAATGGGCCAGTAGGTGAAAAAAAATGAATAACAGATAAACTACAATGTAGACTGAATCCATGGAAATTTCTTGGTTTCGTGGATAAAGATTGTAATTGTTACCATGGAGAAAAAACAAACTGCTTTCAAAAAATGAGAATCAGTTTGGCATCAGACCTCTTACCAACTACAGTGGATAGAGCAAAAGCTTCCAGTGCTGACTCAAAATTACGATTCAAATATGAAGTCAAAATAAAGGCATTTTAGGACATAATAGGAATCAAAATGTGTGGTTTCAACAATATTTTAAAGGAAGTTCTGTAATCAAACAGTAAATATGATATAGGGAGGATTAGAGTACAAGAAACAGTGCTAAGCAGTTTAATCAGGATATTGAAAATTAAGTCTAAACTTCACATGGTATCAACATGAGAAGAGTGAGGAGCTAAATAAAATAAGATTGTACTATTGTTCTTATTCAATTTAGTGGGAAGACACAGGTAACTCCAGGTCACTGTGCTTTTTCTGTTCTCTCAGGAAGAAGCAGAGCCCACTGCCCACCCCTTGAATGTGAGGCTGGCCTCTTGAGACTCACAGAAGGAGGCAGATGTGATCTTGTGCAACATCTGAGACTGTATCTTAAAAGGCCTTGCAGCTTTGTCATCTGGAATCTTGAGATCACTATGCTATAAAAGAGCTTAAGATTAAAAAATGCCATAGAAACAGAGGCCCAGAGATCCCAGCTACTCCAGCCAAGACCTTAGAACATGAAGACAGGCCATCCTACAAAGTCCTGGACCTCACCAATTATTGACTGCAGCCACCTAAGCAGACCCAGGCAAGACCAGAAGAAATTCCTTGCCATCATAGAATTATGAGAAACTTAAAAATCACTGGGCCACTGAGATTTAGGATGACTTATTTTTACCAGTGATACTAATACAACCATCAAAACAGAAAATGAGGATGAAGAAAAAAAATTATTTTTAAGCATCATAAGATAAAAAATTAAATTTTATTTACATGCTGAATTACCTTATAAAATAATTCATTAAATGCATTATTAATCTTCTACTTACATATGTACTAAATTGTATAGTTGGTATTATTGAAAATATCAAGATGAGTAAGACCCTGACCTCTAATCCAATTTGCATTATAAAAAGGAAGACAAGACAAATGAACAAACAACTACAATAAAATGCAGCTTGACATGCACAAGACACTAAGAGCTCAAGTATAGAAGGCAGGTGCTCAAAGAAGGGTTTCAAAAGAGATGTAGAAAAGGGGACACAATTCCAGGTGCCCCAGAAGGACCCAGGTGGGGAAAAGCCACCTATAACGCATTAATTTATCTTAAGCTCTTATACTTAAAAATCTGCTTTAAGTTTAATAGGTTTCTCCAAAAACTCCCTAGAGTATTGTTTTATAACATTTGCAATTAAAGATTTCTTTAGAGCATTAGTTTTTTTTATATCAAATGTTAGTATTAACAAAGATTAAAGACTAATAAAATGACTACAGACCATATGGGGATTTAGAGATATGGTCATTTCTAAGTGAATTAGTAGAGGCAATAAAAATAAAGTAAAATTTTTTAATTAAGGACTTTTGCATTTGAAAATATTAATAAGAGTGTACTAAAGGCCTGACCTGGGGTGGCGCAGTGGATAAAGCGTCGACCTGGAAATGCTGAGGTCGCCAGTTCGAAACCCTGGGCTTGCCTGGTCAAGGCACATATGGGAGTTGATGCTTCCAGCTCCTCCCCCCCTTCTCTCTGTCTCTTGCTTCTCTCTCTCTCTCTCTCTCCTCTCTAAAAATGAATAAAAAAAAATTAAAAAAAAAGTGTACTAAAAATAAAGGTATACAAACCATTAACAACCTATCTTATGCAGTAGTTCTCTTTTTCATTCATGATATTGATTTTTCTTTTTTACATGATTTAGCTAAATGATTTTTTGGTGTTTTGGGACATATACTCGGCTGTCTAGCTGAAAATAACCTAGAAGTTCTATATTAAACTGTTTAGAATTTCTGCACTAGACATCTACTTAAAATATAAATTCATTTGTGATTTGAAAAGTGCAACTAAAGTTCTCAAAGTTAGCCTGACCATGTGGTGGCACAGTGGAGAGAGTGTCGATGCAGAGGACCCAGGTTTGAAACCCCAAGGTTGCTGGCTTAAGCAAGGGGTAACTCACTCTGCTGTAGCAACACCCCCCCCCCCCCCCCCGCCCAGGTCAAGGCACAAATGAGAAAGCAATCAATGAACAACTAAGGTGCTGCAACAAAGAATTGATGCTCCTCATTACTCTCCCTTCCTGTCGGTCTGTCCCTATGTGTCCCTCTCTGTCTCAAAACAAACAAATAAAAAATACAACAACCCATAAACAAAAACAAGGTTCCTGTCTGACCTGTGGTGGCGCAGGGGACAAAGCATTAACGTGTAATGCTGAGGATGCAGATTTGAAACCCTGGGCTTGCCTGGTCAAGGCAGATACGGGGAGTTGGTGATTCCTGATCCCCTACCCCCTTCTCTCTCTCCTTCCTAAAATAAATAAAAAGAAAACCAAACAAACAAAAAACAAAATAACAAGGTTCCTATGGTAATACTAGGAAATACAGCAGAGCATGCTTCCTCTGAAAGATTCTTAAAGGCCTGGCCCGACCTGTGGTGGCACAGTGGGTAAAGAGCTGACCTAAAACGCTGAGGTTGCTGGTTCAGAACCCTGGGCTTGCCTGGTCATCAACTCCACATGGGAGTTGATGCTTTCTGCTCCTCCCCCCTTCTCTCTCTCTCTCTCTCTCTCTCTGTCTCCTTTCTCTAAAAAATGAATAAATAAAATAAAATTAAATTAAAAAAGCCTTGTTAAAGTGTGATCTTTATACTGGCAGCACTTTAGAGCTTATAAGAAATGCAGGATTCCAGGCCCACCTCAACCTACTGAATCAGAATCTTCTGTGAATTAAGATCCCACAGTGTCTTGTGTAAACCTTTAAGTTTAGAAGCAGTTCTATTTTCAGTTTTTTGAAGAACTATATGATTCTATACATTGGTGGGACATAAAAACGAGACTAAGTGACATGGACAGGAGTGTGGTGGTTGGAGGGGGAGGGGCACAAAGAAAACTAGATAGAAGGTGACGGAGGACAATCTGACTTTGGGTGACGGGTATGCAACAGAATTAAATGACAAGATAACCTGGACATGTTTTCTTTGAATATATGTACCCTGACTTATTGATGTCACCCCATTAAAATTAATAAAAATTTATTTATAAAAAAAAAAAGGAAAGAAGCAGTGATGTAGAGCAGTGTTTTTCAACTGATCATCCACAGACCAGTCTGCCAAAAGTCTGGTGCTGTACTGTGAAAGTTACCTACCCTCAAGCTGTATGAAGATTAGAGACCCAATGATTCTAGTCAAATTTGCTTATGCTCAGAGTGATTTCTGTCTTAGCGGTCCCCAAAATAATTCTATTTTCACTGATCCCCAAGCGTTAAAAAGGTAAAAGCCACTGGATTATAGCATTTTAAAGGCTTTAAGAAATCTTAAAGTGAACTTGTTTGATTTCATCTAACTCAATAATTCACACTTATTTGACCTCCAACTCACTTTAAGGGCCACTTATTAATATTCTGAGGAACATACTTTAGGAAATCTCACAATATAATTATTATTATTTTTATAATTGATTTTAATTTATTGTGTTTACATAGATTCAAAATACATCTCCTCCACCGCCACCCCCACATTCCCCTTTAGATCCTTCTTGCCCCTCTCCTCCCAACGCCTTCCCCCCTTCCCTTCAGGATTTGCTTTTTTGCTCTCTATAACTCTGTGTTACGTATATTTAATTTCACCAATCTTTTTCCCTTCTCTGATCCCATCCTCTCATCCTCTTTCCCACTGGTCCCTTTGATCCCACCGCTGCCTCTACTCCGTTCCTCAGATCATATTGTTAATTGGATTCCTCAAATGAGTGAGGTCATATGATATTTTTCTTTCTCTGCCTGGCTTATTTCACTTAGCATAATAGTTTCCAATGGGAGAATATATTCGACAATATGTCTGATAAGGGGTTAATAACCAAAATTTATAAAGAACTTGTAAAACTCAACACCAGGAAGATAATCCAATTCAAAAATGGGCAAAAGAAATGAATAAACACTTCTCCAAAGAGGACATACAGATGGCCAATAGGCAGATGAAAAAATGTTCAACATCACTAATCATTAGAGAAATGCAAATTAAAACCACAATGAAATATCACCTCACACCTATCAGAATGATGCTCATTAACAAAAACAACACAGAATAAGTGCTGGCGAGGATGGGGAGAAAAGGGAACCCTCCTGCACTGCTAGTGGGAACACAGACTTGTGCACCCACTGTGGAAAACAGTACAGTATGGAGATTCCTTAAAAAAATTAATAATGGAGCCTGACCAGGCAGTGGCGCAGTGGAGTGTTGGACTGGGATGCAGAGGAACCCAGGTTTCAGACCCCAAGGTCGCCAGCTTGAGCACAGGCTCATCTGGCTTGAGCAAAAAGCTCATCAGCTTGGACCCAAGGTCACCACTGGCTTGAGCAAGGGGATACTCGTTCTGCTGAAGGCCCATGGTCAAGGCGCATTGATTGCACAAAGCAATCAATGAACAACTAAGGTGCTGCAATGAAAAACTGATGATTGATGCTTCTCATCTCTCTCTGTTACTGTCTGTCCCTATCTATCCCTCTCTCTGACTCTCTCTCTGTCCCTGTAAAAAAAAAAAAAAAAAAAGAATTAAAAATGGAACTGCCTTTAGACCCAGCCATCCCACTTTTAGGAATATATCCTAAGAACACGAAATCACTGATTCAAAAGAAGAAATGCACCCCCATGTTTATTGCAGCACTGTTTACAATAGCCAAGATCTAGAAACAGCCCAAGTGTCCAACAGTGGATGACTGGATTAAAAAGCAGTGGTACATATACACAATGGAATACTATGGGACCACGAAAAAGAAGGAAATCTTACCTTTTGTGACAATAATCATTATTATTAATGAGAAAATGTAGCAAGGCAGAGGAATTATTCTATCCTTCATAATTAAAATTTGGCTGTCCCCAGATTTCCAATGTTAGCTTATTAAAAGAAAAAATATTAAGGACTTTAAAAAATACATAAGCTTTATTTCAAAAAATATCCCTGCCAACAAAATTGTGCTTTGACGGTAAGTTGAGCACCAATTTCATGGAAAACTTAGTTTCTAAACAAAGGACTAAATGATTTTCCAGAAAAGGAACACAGCCTGTTCCAGGCCAGATGCAGGTTTTAATTATATTTTTATGCTTGTCTCATGAACGTTCATTGGAAATAGACTAGGTACATGGTATATACGGGTACTTTGGCTGGGGAGATCAATTCCCCATTTGCGACTTATATAAGAATTTGCCTAAAAACATGTGCAGTTTAGGACAGATGTTAATTTACAAGTGGTACTTTATTGAAAGCACAGGTAAAGGAGAAAAGCTGACAGTTTTGAATTATAGTATCAACAGTCATTGATTGTATACCTGTCAAAGCAGGGGTCCCCAAACTTTTTACACAGGGGGCCAGTTCACTGTCCCTCAGACCATTGGAGGGCCGGACTATAAAACAACTATAAACAAATCCCTATGCACACTGCACATATTTTATTTTATTTTTTAATTTTATTTTTATTTATTTTTTCCTGTATTTTTCTGAAGCCGGAAACGGGGAGAGACAGTCAGACAGACTCCCGCATGCGCCCGGCCGGGATCCACCCGGCACGCCCACCAGGGGGCGTCGCTCTGTTGCGACCAGAGCCACTCTAGCGCCTGGGGCAGAGGCCGAGGAGCCATCCCCAGCGCCCGGGCCATCTTTGCTCCAATGGAGCCTTGGCTGCAGAAGGGGAAGAGAGAGACAGAGAGGAAGGCGAGGGGGAGGGGTGGAGAAGCAAATGGGCGCTTCTCCTGTGTGCCCTGGCCGGGAATCGAACCCGGGACTTCTGTACGCCAGGCCGACGCTCTACCACTGAGCCAACCGGCCAGGGCCGCATATATCTTATTTTCAAGTAAAAAAATAAAACAGGAACAAATACAATATTTAAAATAAAGAACAAGTAAATTTAAATCAACAAACTGACCAGTACTTCAATGGTAACTATGGGCCTGCTTTTGGCTAATGAGATAGTCAATGTCCAGTTCCATATTTGTCACTGCTAGCCGTAACAAGTGATATGATGCGCTTCTGCAGCTGTGACGCATGCGTCTCGCGTCACCGGAAGTAGTACTGTATGTCAGCGACGCTGCGCTTTGCAGCACCACCACATACAGTACTCCAGGAGCACAGGATGCAGATGCTGTGCTCCTCTCACTGACCACCAATGAAAGAGGTGCCCCTTCCGGAAGTGTGGCGGGGGCTGGATAAATGGCCTCAGGGGGCCGCATGTGGCCAGTGGGCCGTAGTTTGGGGACTCCTGTGTCAAAACCGCTTTTAATAATGCTGACTTAACCAATGATGCAACTAATGATCTTCAATTTCTTAAGTAGCTCATTAGAGTAAACACTGTAAAACAATCTTTTTTTTTCTGTCCATGTCTTCAGCAAGCTAAAGTTAGAAAAATGATGGTTATCATTCAGTCTCCTTTACTGAGTTTATATTCTATAAGTTAATACCATATTTTGTTTACAAAAAGACAAACACATTTTCACACTTAGCATCTCCAAACAGCTTTTTGAAGAAAGCACAAGAAAAAATATTGACCTTATAAGCCTCTGGAATGTTGATGATCACAGAATGAGCTGGCAGTAAGTAGACTAACTGTAGTTTCCTATTCTGTGTACACTGATTATTCCCTCTGCTGTTCTGTCCCTCCAACCGCGCACTCTAGGTCAGGGAGAGCAGGGACAATTTTCATCTGGGTCACCACCGCATTTTCAGCTCCAATAAGAGTACCTGAAACACAGTAGGTGTTCATTCGAGTTTGTTCACTGAAAGAATGTTGAAAGAATGTAACAAACTGAGGGAAGAATGACAACAAATTTGTTCTGTCACTGAAATAACATGTATATCCCAGGTATTGAATGGTTTCAAAACCTCATACTATAGCAAGAAAGGAATAAAAATAGAGTGACAAGTGCACCAGTGAAGATGCATAAAACATTACACAGAAGGAAAGTCATCACAGAAGATGAGAGTCATGAGCAAAACAAAGAATGCCAGTGGTAAACTTGGGGTGGGAAGGAGGAGAAAAAAGAGGGAGAAAACTTTGGAGATGAGAAGATGAAGGAACCAGAGGACAGGGAAAGAGAGATCGCCTATTATGATGGTGAAAGTTGAGGCAAAGAATTCAACTGATAAGGATGAGTAGAAGAAAGTAAAAACCAGTTGTCAGCTTAGAGTAGTGGTAATGCATATGAAAAGTCTATGTGGAAAAGAGCAACTTCATTTAAGAAGACTTCAAAAAGCACCTACCATGCAAACCTGTGAGAGAAAACAATTTTTCTCCTATCCTTTACATAACAAGTCCCTGGGGATATGGTGACTATAATTCTAGGAAACCTTGTCCTTCATTTGCAGATGCTCTGTTAAAGGAGACTACAAAGAAGCCCTCCAGTATCAGGACCCGCCTGCTTCGATATCCTCCCAGGGTACACCAGATGCAGAGGGGAGCTGCTCTTCAAAACCCGGAGAGACAGAAAACCAGACTGCTCCAAGAAGAAATTTAGAAAGAAATCAATAAAATAAGGATAATAGTGGATGTAAGTGGGAATAAACCAAGTCAGTAAATGAGTTTGCTGAAAGAACTTTACAAAATAACCAAGGAAAAGATTCTAACATTCAGAGCAGAATCAGAATGTGATTATGATCCATCGTAATTACCATCAGTATCAGAGAAAGAAACAGTCAGCATGAAGAACGAGAAAAGAAAACCTAGATTCTGGCCCTGTTATGAGGAAGTTAAAGAAGATCTCTTGTTATGGGACAGAGATGGTCTTGAAATGAACTCACTCATGAAACCATCTCTACATTTGACAGGACTCTAGGCTCAAGTTACCCTGATACCAGAAGGGAGAAGCCTGTTTTGCAAAAATGAGCATTTTGTTGATTATGAATAAATTAGCACTCTGGTTTATACATTAGTCCTACTTCTTAGAACCGCAAAGCTGAGGACAAGGTCAAAGCTGCAGTGACTTTGAAGCTCCAGGTTGTGATTTTGGGGAGGCCTGGCCTCCAACAGTAGTTGTTCTCCCCAGACTCAATCTAGCTCAATGGTCACTCATTCCAATTCAGAATTTTAAGAACAAGTTAATACAAAACTCACACAAATGAAAAAGTTATCACCATGAGTGACATACGCCTATTAGTCACCCTAGAACAACAGCTCCATACTGAGGAGACCTGCCTGTGAAGGTTTTATATGCCAACCATTCCACAATGTTCCACCACTGCTGTGCTCGTGCATTGCGACAATGCCATATGAATGTTAACTAAACTCAATTCTTTAACAGTCACTAGTCTAGCCTGACCAGATGGTGGTGCAGTGGATAGAACATTGGCCTGGGACACTGAGGACTCGGATTCGAAAGAAAGAGCAGCTTGAGCGCAGGGTCACCAGCTTGAGTGTGGGGTCATAGATAGGACTTCCATGGTTGCTAGCATGAGCATAAAGGTCACTGGCTTGGCTGGAGCCGCCCAGTGTAGGCACATATGAGAAAGCAATCAATAAGCACCCAAAGGCCGCAAGAAGTTGATGCTTCTCATCTTTTGCCCTTCCTGTCTGTCTCTCCTTCTCTGAAATTAATAATAATAATAATAATAATAATAATGAAAAAATAGTCACTAGTCTGAATCAACTTCTGCACAAACATGCATTAATTCTGGGGTACCATTTATGTCTAATAATCTGTTTAAAATTTTTGCTTTCAAGGAACTGTGTTTAATTATCTAAAGTATAAACAATTTCAAGCCTTTCGGGATAATATGGTTCAGTATTCACACATGATATACAGAAAGCACTTAGACAATCATTTCTATTTTGCACATTTTTGAAAAAAGTTTATCCTTATTAAAATTCACAATGCTTTTTGTTTCTAGTCTGGTCACCCCAAGGTACAGATGCATACAAATCCATATACAGGAGAGGGCAAAAGAGGATGTACAGGTGTTCATATGGAAAAAGACATGCAGGTTATAATTATAACAGTAACTTTATTGCCCAAAAGAATATCATAATGCAACTGTAAACCTACTTTTGCTCACCCATGTATAATAATATGGAATTGTCTTCAAATTTGTAATAAAAAAACTAGAAAAACTTCTCTCCAAAGAGCTGATTCATAGCATTTTTTTTTTTTAAGTGAAAGGAGGGGAGATAGTAAGACAGACTCCTGTATAGGCCGACCACCGGGAACCACCCAGCAACCCCACTGGGCAGATGCTTGAATTAACTGAGCTATTTTTAGCACCTGAAGCTGACACACTCAGACCAACCAAGTTAATCCTCAGCTCCCAGGGCCAACACTCGAACCAATTGAGCCACTGACTGCGGGAGAGGAAGAAGGAGATAAGGGGGGTGGGGAAGCAGATGGTCATTTCTCCTGTGTGCCCTGACCAGGAATAAAACCCAGAACATATGTATGCCAGGCCGAAGTTCTATTCACTAAGAAACTGGTCAGAGCCTGATCAATAGCATTTTTTAAAATTAAGATATAATTCACACCATGTAATTTTTATTGGTTTTAATACCCATTTTTATGATTAAATATGCTTTCCTCAGGATTTTTTTTTAACACCCAAAGGGACTGAGTCAGAATGGATATCTATTTTGACTAGCTTACATTTACATTTGTTCCTATCCCACTTATAAAATTTAAGTGTCATGTCACAGATGAAAGGTAAATAAATGTTTTCTGTATGGAAGCTTGAACAAAAATAAAATTGCAAAACAGAAATGTTTCACTTTGAAAATGTCTTCCTACCTGGTCTCAGGGTATCTGTCTGTCTGTCTCTCTCACAAATACAATCAGTCACTGCTTAGCTGAGCTAATGTTATTCATCAGATAAACAGTATAATAAAAATTTTCAAAGTTACCGCAAGTTCTCCAGACTTACTCATTTCTTCCAAAGTGTAGAACATCTGTTTGTTTTAGAGCCTGGTATGGTTTAACATTCAAAAAAATTTATGTATCTCGAATTAACCAAAAGGCACACTTTTAATGGCCATAATACAATATGTATGAAAAACAAAAACCAACTTAAACGCTCTGCAATGACGGGTTATGTAGTGGAGAACTCTAACATGGGTTTATAGACCTCTGGATGTCCCCTCCTCTCCATTTCTTTCAGGGCTCCTCCCTCAACCCACTCCAGCTCCCAGTGGTCTTCCCTGACCACGCTGTGGTCCTTTCAACAACAGGAATTGAACTTTGAAGGATGAAGAATGATAAAAGAACAATGAACAGAGATAGAGTAATATAAATAGCTAAAGAAACCAGAGGCAAAAGTTGGGTGGAAATTTGTAAGGTGCCCTCTGAATGTGCTTGTCCCCAAACTGTGGCCACACTTGCTGGTAGTAATTCCCTTTCCATGCAGCCCCCAATTTCATGCCTTCAATTAGCTGTTTGAAACTGGGGAAGTGGACTAGACCGCTGCAGCCACTCCTCCCAGTGAGCCACCCTGCATGTCCTGCTGCTTCCTGAGCACAGCCCCTCCACCTCCAGCATGGCCAGCTCACTGCCTCAGGCTTCACCACATTCAGACTCTAAGTATCTCATCCTTAAGAAGGCACTCCTCAATGTGTTCTGAATTGTCCTTTTGTGGGGGGAGGAGGGCATGATTCCCTCCTCTAGTTCCAACTAATCTAGTTAAAGTCTTAACAAAGCATAACATTCATTTTTACCAACTTTTCTCTGCTTCTTAAAGTATCTAGTTCCTCATCTAGTTAGACTTAAGGTACTTGGAACCAGAATCCCAGTCTTCTCTGTCTGTGTTTTCTTTGGTGTTTAACACGTGCTAGGGCATTTCATATGATGCCTCCTGACAGAACTGGTTCTACCATGTGAGGAGCTGAAAACAGAAACTGGCGCTCCACCGCTGTGCTTGTTGAAAAAATGCTTAATATTTTAGATGGCTCCTATTCAAAGAACCACTGAGCGAACTGCTTCCCTAAAGAAGTCTTTTGTTCAGTACTTGGCATTAAAACTGTCAGAAAGAATCAGACTTCATTTTCAATCTTCCTAGTTAGGAAACTTGTTTCTTTTCAGGTAAGGATTTTGACTTTCTTAAAAGGAAGAATTTAGGAAAATTATCACAAGTCAAGGAAGCTACATCCCATTAGCAGAAGATAACATGATTTATATCATGATGTAGCCACACTGGTATTTCTAAATTCTCAGCTGCATATTTAGTATTAACTAAAGTGTATTTTTTTAAAAGACTTTATATATTCAACTTTTTTTTTCGGGGGGGGGGGGGAGAGAGAGAGCAGAGGGAAGAGCAGGAAGCATCAACTCCCATATGTGCCTTGACCAGGCAGGCCCAGGGTTTCAAACCGGCAACCTCAGTGTTCCAGGTCAATGCTTTATCCCACTGCGCCACCACAGGTCAGGCTACAGTGTATTTTTAATGAGACCCCATAAATCAGAACTATGATTACCTTAATAATCTAGAAAGCTGTTATCAAAGTCTTGATTTTGTCTCAATATATTAAAACATCACCTGTTCAGATTAAATGGGCAGGAAAATGAAAAGACTGGATCATTCTACATTTTAATAACATGTTTTTTATTATTGCTAATAAAAATATAGCTAGCTGTGCTTTGATTTAATACCTAAGTCAAAAACAGCATTTAGTGATTCTAAAACAGTGTGGTAAAATAGATTAACTATGTTTACATCTCTTAAAATTTTGTTACTTCTTTATTTTTGCTTAATACTTCATTTATTCAGAGCACAAAGATAACTTGAATCTATCAAACTGATTACAAATTCATAATCTATCAGAATCTAAATTAAAGTGGCACAATGAAATCACAAAATAAGTAGATATTTTGAGTTTAAAATGTGCCCCAGATGTATTTTCGTGTCATTTTAATTGGGGGGACAGGGAGAGACCTGCCTTTATTAACCTGAAGATCATAAACTGTGATTTGAAGTTCACTAATAGGGTGACAGGGATATGCTCATATTTCTCTAAGACACTGCCGAGAACTACCCAAGGCCCTTTGAAAGGTGGAACATTCATCATGAAGTATGGCATTACAGAGTATAAATAAGTAATGATTGATAAATATTTAGAACCCTGGCAACGCAAAGAAAGAGAACACATGTTGGACAACTTTCCACAACCACCTAAGAATCTCTATAATTAAGGTAATAGTGAGAATATAAAATTTTGATGCCCAACCAGCCTACTATATAGAATTATAAAGGCTGTGTCAAAAGTACCATCTGCCCACATGGAAGTGTGAACTCTCTCACAAACCCTAAGAATTACACTGACATATGTAATTTGAACAACAGAGGCACAATGATAAATAAGACATTTAATTTAACATTTGGTGAAGATGGTAGAAAAAGACAATAAAAAGGCAATTTGCTCATTTTGTAGCCCAACAATTTTCTGCTATTTCTGAGACTACTTCTATTATGGGAGCAGCTAGATCTCTTGGTAACTACCTCATATCAATTATAAACTATCACAGAACAAATGCAAGAACTATCAGTCAGAATTAGCAACTGCCCAGGACATACAGTGGTTTCTAACTTTCCTTAACTGGAATATTCATTTTTATGTTCAATGTCTCATATGGAAAGTCTAAAGGATAAAATGCTCTTGGGTGGGGACAATTGGATGTGCCTTTTAAAGGAGGAAGGCAGCACCCACCCTGTGGTAGAGTACAATAAGGAGAGACAGAGAAAGTCTATTACTGGGGATGGATCCAGGAAGTTTTCACAGAGGACGGAGTGCAGCAGGGAGAGCTCTGGGCTCATATTACACTGCAGCCTTCAACTGACAACACAGGCTTAGAGAGCTTGTCCTAGTAATAATCCACATGCAAGAAAGTCTCTGGACTCCAAGGCCTTAACCATCACTTTCTTATTGATCGCTTAAGACAATATATTTCTTCTGCTCTTCTGATATCTATATCTGTGCGAGAAATCAAAGAAGTCTGAGAAAGACATCAATGTTAACTTCAATAATCTGATGGTCACAAAAGAACTGAAAAAAATTGCTAAACTACCTGAGAAGCCAAAAGCCAGTTCATCTGTCAAGACTAGCAATTCATAACCTGCCCCCCTAGTAAAATGAGAATTTTTTCAAATGAAGCAATTTAAGTAAGGTATCAAGCTGAGACAGTGTCGGGTGAAACACATCTGAGTTAGTTGGGATAGTCTCACGTTGCCATATAGAGTCCCAGTTTCACAGCACTCTGTTGACCTTCACCACTGCGATATCTAAACCAGCTGGTTTTCAATTTACTTTCGACTAACAGCTGCCATGAGCAGCTACTGAAATTACATTACAACAAAGCCACTCCCATTTACAGCAGAAACTCATCTTCACAGTTACATAGAAAGAAATATTGAGAAACACACAGACTGGAACTCATGTATTCTGATTCAGTATGCGGTACCACCAATCATTTGTGGTATTTATGATGCTCATCAATCTATATGCAGCAATGCAAAATATATGGATCATAATAAATGTATAGAATATGAAAACATTCAAGTGCTGGACATATAACCTTGGCCTTCAAAGGGAAAAAAAAAAAAAAAAATAAACAGACTATAGCCAGATGAAACAGGCTCTGTGTTGACCAGGGAGATCAGTCAGCCTTTTCTTGCCCAATACTCTATGATTCCACACAGCTGTTTATGAGAGACAGAGCAGTGACAACACCTCCTGCACCAGACTATGCCCTCTAGTGAGTACAACCGTGAAGAATGACCGTAAACTAAATATGCTACTTTCAGCAAACATTTAGCCATTATTTTATTAAAACACTTTTGATTTATCTTCCTTCATCAAAATAAAATATTTTAACCAGGAGTTGGCTGGCCCACCCATCCTAAAAGTTTACAAGATGAAATTACATCTACAGAAACTTCTTGGCCACATTTCATATAAGTATATTGGTCAGAGGAAATAGGGAAAAGTTACATTCTAATGTTTCTTTTCTATTCTTTTCAGAGTTTTAGAATATTCTAATTCATAAAGTTTTACTAAAAGATTAAAAATAAATAGACAAAAATAAATAAATAAATAGACAAGTAAAAATTTTGAAGAGATAACATCAATTCTTGAGCAGATTTCAAAAATAATCACAAAACAAACAGTATTAAGCATAGAAGCTATTGCTAAGGAAGTCGTACCAAATACGTACAAGATTAGTCAAAAAGCACTTCTGTAAGAAATGCGTGAGGTCACCAATACACATCTAAACAATTTTGTGGTTAAATTATGTGGTAGCAACATATACTTAGGACTAATAAAATCAATAGCATCACAGAATTCTAGAAATGGGAAGGATCTTGAAAGCTCATCTAGTCAAGTGCTTTTTCCACTTACCCTTTTTTCTTCCTTAACCTTTTTTGAACCTTTTCTTAACTTTTTTTTTTTAAACAGAGTAACACAATACATTAAAAAAAATAAAAGAAAGAGTACTCCTCCTGGGCATTCTTCACCTACACAACCACAGCTAGACTGAATGCTCCCGAGGATGATTATCGAACATCAAAGAGTGCACACAACAGGCCTGACCTGTGGTGGCGCAGTGGATAAAGCATTGACTTGGAAATGCTGAGGTCGCCGGTTCAAAACCCTGGGCTTGCCTGGTCAAGGCACATATAGGAGTTGATGCTTCCAGCTCCTCCCCCCTTCTCTTTCTCTGTCTCTCCCTCTCCTCTCTAAAATGAATAAAAAAAAAAAAAATTAAAGAAAAGGATTGCACAACAGAGGCTCTGAGCCAGGACACAACTTCCCCAGTCTTGCTGATGGGTATGCTGGTTCCCGAGACAGGGTTCTTTCCATTGCGGCATGCACCCAAATAGAATCCTAAAAGAAACTTGAGATTGTTACCATCAAATTCAAAAGTGCTTTTTCATACTATGCAACCTTTCAAAAATTCAAACTTCAAAGAATAGCTGAGAAAAAAGCTCCGATTTACTATTTTCCAAATGTTTTAATGTTTCAGAATGAGGACTCTTCCAACTCACAGTTGAAGGATGTGCTTCCTAAGTATTTCAGAGGTCTTCCCCACAAGAATTAAGCCGGCAGAGAGATGGGCCACAGCCGCACTTCATGTCCCCTCGTCACACACCTGTGCTTCAGGGACAGCAGCACTCTGTCCCTCCAACTGCCTTTGCACTTGCTGTCCCAGGCCCTGGCATGCTCCCTTTTTAGTCTCTAACCTCATACTGCTACATTATTTCATCTGAGGGAACTCCTTGACCTTGATCAACCCTCTCCTGGTCATCCCATGACCGTCATTACTTTCCCTCTCACCCACCCTGCTTTCTTTTTCATGTTACACTTATGACCACGTGATCCGTTTGTCCCATCCCACCTCATCTCAGATATAAGCTATGTAAGTACTAGAGTAGAGACTTTGACCACTAGTTCCATGTTACACTTATAACCATGTGATCCGTTTGTCCCATCCCACCTCATCTCAGATATAAGCTATGGGAGTAAGTACTAGAGTAGAGACTTTGACCACTAGTTCATCAAAAACAACAGCTGTCAGCAGGGTGTGGAAGAAAGAACCTGGGCTTGGGTGAAGCTCTTGTTATACAACTAGGGTTCTATTTTCTGATTCCTGATACCTCCTAAGTTCCAGGTGTTTCTAAAGGTTTGTCTTTGGTTTTCCAGATAGATATACTTTTGGGGAGTGGGAGGTGGAATCCTAAAGCTGTGATGATCAATTCTAGGCCAACCACTAGAAATATGATTCTCGAGCCCTGAGCTTAGTTCCAATTTTCATGTTTCCTGGCCATCAACATGGTGTCCGTCCAGACACTCAAACTAGCATTCCCACGGCTCATTCCTAAATGTGTGGTTTACAAAGTACCTTTCTTTTCAGTATCTTAAACCATTCGAGTTACCAAATTCACTCATACAAAAACCTTCAAGAAGTAGGCAGGAACAGCATAGAAATGTTGTAAGGTAGAATCTGTGAAGTCAGGGCATGACTGCAGGACAGAAATGGAACTTTTTCTCTCTTAATTACCACTTGAAAACACTCTTACACTCTTCTGCCCATTTCCTTATGTGCAAGAAGCAACTTTGGGAACACTGATATGAAAGGCTGTTTGGCCATCTACAGTGACTTTTAATCTGTTATAATAAACAGCACAGCCATCAAAAATGAAGCTTAGCATTACTGAACTTGCACTGAGATAAATGGAAAATGTAAATTACATAAATTCAGTGTATTCATTACTTTGGAGACTAGCAGAATAAACTTGGTTAGAATGCCATAATAAAGAATTGTAAATTTCTGTGAATTTGTAAGAAGAATTTTTATAATAATATCTAACTTGCTACATGCATATATTCCAGATTGGCTTATAAAGTTTTTAAAAAACATATATTTAGAAGATCATAAAACCAGCTTAAACTATGAACCCAAATCATCCCCAAAGAAACTTTCTTTTAAAGTTAATACTACCTATTCCAGTAAATAATTAAGTACTACTAACAAGCGAGAGAAAAGTGAAGGCTTAATTTTATGTTTAACTTGTCTCCTACTCTTTCCAGTAAAAGGGCTAAATCATCAGAGGGATAACCATCCGCAGGAAGATTAGCACGAGAAGCAAAGAAATGGTAAAACTGATGAACCAGGTAAATCTCAGACAGTCAGATCAGCCAAGTTTTCAAGGAGTAACTCCATCATATTAGGAGGAAATGGGCTACTTGTACATATAGATCAAAGTTAATAGTATAATAGTCATTGCAATGCTCCCCTCACCATCTCTGGAATTTTTAAAGAAAACTGGTAAATAAATATACATGTGGTCATATATCAATACCAGTCATACTGTCAGCACTATATACATTGGAATCAAAATAAGTAAAATGTAATATGCTGAGAATAGCAAGAAAGGGAATATGGCTAAAAGCACTTGAATACAACTTTGAAAACTATAAAAGCTATGGTAAAACTTTCTTCTTCTATGTTCTCTTGTATCTAGAACTCATTGTGTTTGAGAACCAGAGACCCACTGTTTACTAGAATCTGAACCAGTGGTCCTGAAAGTAGTCCAGCCGAATCAGCAACCCCTCAGACATGCTGAATCCGCATGCTAGGGGCGGGCACTGCGACTGTGCTCAACAACCCCCCCAGGGATTCCCATATACACCAAAGAGTGAGAATCACTGTCCCAAGGTCACAAATCAGAATATAATAAAAAGTGCTTCATAATTCTATACATAAAGATAAAAATGCACTTTGGTTTTTTATATGTAGAAAATTTTGTAATAAAAGTGTTAAAGATTTTAACTTATTCTTAACTATAGGAATAATGCTTTCACACTGTCAATAATTAAAATATGTCATTTACTGCAGTGGTCCACAACCCTTGGGCCGTGGACTGGTACCGGTCCTTGGGCCATTTGGTACCGGTCCGCAGAGAAAGAATAAATAACTTACATTATTTCCGTTTTATTTATATTGAAGTCTGAATGATGTTTTATTTTTTTTAAAATGACCAGATTCCCTCTGTTACATCCGTCTAAGACTCACTCTTGATGCTTGTCTCGGTCACGTGATACATCTATCCATCCCACCCTAAAGGCCGGTCCTTAAAATATTTTCTGACGTTAAACCGGTCCGTGGCCCAAAAAAGGTTGGAGACCACCGATTTACCGGGCTTAGGATTAAAACAGTTCAAAGTAAATGAACATCATAAGCTTTGCCCAGCTGCAAAAATTTCCATTTAAAAAATAGGAGCCTGACCAGGTGGGGGCGCAGTGGATAGAGCATTGGACTGAGACGCGGAGGATCCAGGTTTGAAACCCCGAAGTCGTGGGCCTGAGTGCGGGCTCATCTGGCTTGAGCACAGGCTCACCAGCTTGAATGAGGGGCTGCTGATTTGAGCCCGAAGGTCACTGGCTTGAGCAAGGGGTCACTAGCTCTGTTGGAGCCCCTTCGTCAAGGCACATATGAAAAAGCAATCAATAAACAACTAAGGTACTGCAACAAAGAATTGATGGTTCTCATCTCCCTCCCCTTCCTGTCTGTCTATCCATATCTGTCCCTCTCTATGTCTCTGTCAAAAAAAAAAAAAAAAGGAGGTAATAAAATACTTGGAATAGCCAAAATTTTAACAAAAAATTTTGGTGAGAAATGTAAAATCTGAATTTTCAAAAGCACATGTTAAAAAATTACAAGTGTATCCCCAACAAGTAAACATAATTTGATAAAAATATTACTTTAGCCTGACTAGGCGGTGGTGCAGTGGATAGAGCGTCGGACTAGGATGCAGAGGACCCAGGTTCGAGACCCCGCGGTTGCCAGCTTGAGTGCGGGCTCATCTGGTTTGAGGAAAAGCCCACCAGCTTGAACCCAACGTCGCTGGCTCCAGCAAGGGGTTACTCGGTCTGCTGAAGGCCCACAGTCAAGGCACATATGAGAAAGCAATCAATGAACAACTAAGGTGTTGCAACGCGCAATGAAAAACTAATGATTGATGCTTCTCATCTCTCTCCGTTCCTGTCTGTCTGTCCCTGTCTATCCCTCTCTCTAACTCACTTTCTGTAAAAAAAAAAAAAAAAAAAAAATATATATATATTACTTTACCTGAGAATATAATGTCATTCTACAAAAAACTTACTTTATAAAATTACTTGCAGAATTTACTTTTAGTAGCAAGTTCTTTGGCCATTAAAATATTTGTTATAAGTTACCATAATATTTTGAACCCTATGAGGATGAAATCAGAGGTAAAAGGATAATCAAAGGACTCCACAGCTTAAGAGTCAGCTACCAATCAATTTAAGTGTGAAACAAAATAAAGGTAAAGCACTGATATATTCCTTTCGCCATATCTCCCATGAGAGTTGACATGCATCTATGAAATATCAGAAGCACAGCAAGTACAGTTAACAACTTGGATATTGCTTATATCATCTGACAAATGTTGCTTCCAGGAGCTTTTCCAATTCCTTCACATGTGTCATGGCTCAAAGTTTTAATTAGGCTGAAAAATTCCTATGAGGGGAGGTCGAACTGGATTTATGCAAAACAGATGTGAACAGCAAAGCTAAGAGAGATACAAGATAGGCCTCTCAAGTCTTTAACACCAAGAATTCCCACGGGATTCTTAAACATATAAATAGAAGACCACAAAGCAGAAAGTCTCAAGGATTTGTACCAAAAGTTTATGTTAAAACAGGGAGAGCTTAATATTCTATGCTTTTATGAATGTCTACTTTCATTCTCCCCCAAACCAGCTCTAACACATTGCAGAGGCTGTACCATACACAGACAAACCTCCTGTATCACCATCAGCACCTATTAGCATGTGAAGTAAATACACCTTTGTGGACCACCTCTGCCTCCAATTGCAACAAGTGCACTTGGGTATTTCTCTAAAGCAGGGGTCCTCAAACTTTTTTACACAGGGGGCCAGTTCACTGTCCCTCAGACCGTTGGAGGGCCAGACTATAAAACAACTATGAACAAATCTCTATGCACACTGCTCATATCTTATTTTTAAGTAAAAAAACAAAACAGGAACAAATACAATATTTAAAATAAACAAGTAAATTTAAATCAACAAACTGACCAGTATTTCAATGGGAACTATGGGCCTGCTTTTGGCTAATGAGATGGTCAATGTCCAGTTCCATATTTGTCACTGCTAGCCGTAACAAGTGATATGACCCATTTCTGGAGCCGTGACACGTGCCTCCCGCGTCACCGGAAGTAGTACTGTGTGAGTGACACCGCGCTTTGCTGCGCTGCCACATACAGTAAACTGATCACCAATGAAAGAGGTGCCCCTTCTGGAAGTACGGCGGGAGCCGGATAAATGGCCTCAGGGGGCCGCATGCGGCCCGTGGGCCATAGTTTGGGGACCCCTGCTCTAAAGGGTAGCAGTTTTATGTTTGACATGAGACTAGCTGGACTAAGGAACTTGAGAGAAGTCTGGTGGTGGCAGACGTTCAGCTAGAAGTGACTGCAGTGTTCCTCCCAGAAGGTGAGAGGTGATAAAAAATCACTTCAACTGCACACCAGATGGGACTTGGGGACAGGTAGATGTCAGGGAAAGAGCAGAGGCAGGAACTGAAGGTGAGGTATTGTCACAGAATGTCAGAGCTCAAAAGGACGTGAGAAACACCTGAAACTAGGGCTTTCAGCAGAGCCACTAGCTTGGGAATGGCAGCTCCAGCATCTCTGAAAGCTCTTTGGGAAGCCCCCACACTAGGATTGAGAAGATAAAACAATCTCAGAAGAGACTAGAACAAGAGACCTCATGAACCGTAAGCTATAAAAGCAGCACAAGCCGGATTTTAACAAACCTGGAGGTCACAAATGTGTCCAGTCAGTACCTTACTTCCAGAGACCATCATCACTGTGTCTGGCATGTTTACATCATCAATCTGAATTATCCCAGTTCCTAAAATATGACTGCTCTTATGTACTCCCCAGGATCTGGAGATCTCCCCACTGTAGTCTTTTAAATCCACATGGACGGTCAACTCTTCACCAAGAATGCAATTAAGCAAAGTAAAATAAACAACTTCCATTTTACTATATTTTACTTCACTAATTGCTCTCAGCCTGCAGAAAAACCTCAGTGAGACTATAAGCATGACCAAATGTGCTTTACAAATCTTGTCCAGAACTTGCCCAATGCCAACAACTATGCTCCTGAAGTACATACTTGCAAAAGCCCCTGAGAGATCATAAAAATGATCCTGCAGTCTTAAAGATAGTAAGAACTGGCCTGACCAGGCAGTGGCGAGTGGACCAGGCTGGGACACAGAGAACACAGGTTCGAAGCCCTGGGGTCACAGGCTTGAGTGCCGGTTCATCTGGCTTGAGTGTGGGCTGACCAGCTTGAGCATGGGGTTGCTGGCTTGAGCGTGGGATCATAGATGACCCCATGGTCACTGGCATGAGCCCAAAGGTTTCTGGATTGAAGCTCCATGTCTCTGGCTTGAGCAAGGGGTCACTCGCTCTGTTAGTCGTCCCCTCCCACACCCTCACCCCCGGTCAAGGCACATATGAGAAAGCAATCAATGAACAACTAAGGATCCACAACAAGAAATTGATGCTTCTCGGCCTGACCTGTGGTGGCGCAGTGGGATAAAGCGACAACCTGGAACACTGAGGTCGCCGGTTCAAAACCCTGGGCTTGCCTGATCAAGGCACATATGGGAGTTGATGCTTCCTGCTCCTCCCCTTTCTCTCTCTCTCTCTCTCTCCCCCCCCTCTAAAAATCAATAAAAAATATTAAAAATAAGAAATTGAGGCCCTGGCCGGTTGGCTCAGCGGTAGAGCGTCGGCCTAGCGTGCGGAGGACCCGGGTTCGATTCCCGGCCAGGGCACATAGGAGAAGCGCCCATTTGCTTCTCCACCCCTCCGCCGCGCTTTCCTCTCTGTCTCTCTCTTCCCCTCCCGCAGCCAAGGCTCCATTGGAGCAAAGATGGCCCGGGCGCTGGGCATGGCTCTGTGGCCTCTGCCTCAGGCGCTAGAGTGGCTCTGGTCGCAATATGGCGACGCCCAGGATGGGCAGAGCATCGCCCCCTGGGGGGCAGAGCACCGCCCCTGGTGGGCGTGCCGGGTGGATCCCGGTCGGGCGCATGCGGGAGTCTGTCTGACTGTCACTCCCTGTTTCCAGCTTCAGAAAAATGAAAAAGAAAAAAAAAAAAAAAAAAAAAAAAAAAAAAAAAAAAAAAAAAAAAAGAAATTGATGCTTCTCGCCTGACCTGTGGTGGCGCAGTGGATAAAGCATCGACCTGGAAATGCTGAGGTCACCAGTTCGAAACCCTGGGCTTGCCTGGTCAAGGCACATATGGGAGTTGATGCTTCCAGCTCCTCCCCCCCTTCTCTCTCTCTGTCTCTCCTCTCTCTCTCTCTCTGTCTCTCTCTCTCCTCTCTAAAAAATGAATAAATAAAATTAAATTAAAAATTAAAAAAAAAAAAGAAAAGAAATTGATGCTTCTCATCTCCCGCCCCCTTACTGTCTCTCTGTCCCTATCTGTCCCTCTGTCTGTCATGTTTGAAAAAAGAAAGAAAAGATATTAAGGACTGAAAAGTAAGTGGAAAGATCAAGGTCATAACCTGCGTTAGGCAAGAAAACCTGACCTATACTATACAGTCCATGTGCTGAAGATTGTATGAAAACGAATCAAAACCATCACAATTTGAAGAGACTAAAATAATAATCATGTACCTTTTCACAAAGCTAATAAAACTTGGTTCTTTCTTCATGGAAGTATTTAAATCTGCCTCTTCAATAAAACGCTTAACATCAGATGGCAAGACAGGAGTAGCAAAGTCCTGGAGCCTAGTTAGTTCACTGGCACTGAAAGCACATTCACTCGAATTTAGCTCAGTGGGCTGGACAGGTGCTGGGAGGATGTGTCAGCAGGCTATGCAGGCAGCTGCTCCATGAGAACCTCAAGCAGGGAGGCTCTGCAGGGCAGGGGAGAAATCTGTGGAGATGCACTCCAGCATTGCTTGAGTAATGCAGCACCTGTGGGATGCTGAGAAACAGAAGCACATACACCAACCTGGCACCCAGCAATTAGAAATAAAATGGTTCATTTTAAATGACATAGTGAATACCCAGAAAGGCCAAAAAGGCAATAATAAAGGTTGGGATTTTTGTTGTTGTTTTGTTGTTTTATTAAGTGAAAGGTTATCATTGCTAATGTTAGCCTTTTTGGTTACACATCCCAGCAGTCAAATAGCCCACTTGAGGCCAGAGCTCAGGAGGCGCCGCCCCAGGGAGGACCGTGTTCACAGAGTGCTGCTGAGTCAGGACCTTTGTTGGGGAGTTTTGATGATGCTTGTTGTCCCTGCCAACTTCAATCTAAAACCCATCTCTGCCCAGTCTAGTAGCTATGATAAATTTTCCTCATTTCTGAGGTCTCAGAAAAGCAACAGCTTTACAAAATGGCTCCTAGCTGGAGACTGCCTGAAGGAACAGAGTAAAACAAGGAGGCTGGGCATTCGTATCTGGGGTCTGTCCTAACCCCCCTGGTGTCCATTCTGTCCAAAACTGAGCTGTTGATAAGAATGACTAGATAGCTCTAAAGGCACAACTGTCATAGCTGCTCAGAATATAAATACCTTTTCATTGGTCTGTGCCCTCTCCGAGATAACTACAGGTCTCTGAATTTCCTTTCTTCTAATATTGAAGTCTCTTGGAGGAAAATATTCTCTCGGAGGAAACCTTTACTAATTAAAAGAAGAATGGCAATCATTTCTCACAGTAGTCAACCCTTACAACTTCTTCGCCAATACACAAACTTCCATGGCCTATTAAAAATATAAAAAATGTATTTAACACACAAGATTGATTTATAGATTTATACAACAACATATGAAAAGATAGGAATATTTCCATTTTACTTATATTATAAAAAGTATCTTCCCCCACTGATAAATAGAAATTAATAACTGTTGCCACAAAATCCTCGTAAAATTGGTTAGATCACAAAAGAATATGTTATTTTTTATTATACCTAGTCAAGGATTTTTACCATTATTTCCTACAAATATCTAAGGCATTTTGTAGAGGGGGGAAAACACAGATAAATAAGATATTAAAAATTAAGATCTCTAGATTCACTTATTGGTTTATGTGTAAGGCACCACGCCTAGTACCTTGCAGAACAGAACAGGGAACCTGAAGCTTAATGCTGACTTCAAAGAAAGTAAGTTGAGAAGTAAGACATACGACCATAAACACCTGTTAAAAGGGAATTAAAGGAGGTACAAGTAAAGTGGGGAATGGTAGGTACACACACATGCTCCAGAGGAGGAGGGTGCCAGAGATCAGGAGTACTCCTGTGAAGGAACCACGGAAGCAGGGCCTTAGAGGGCATACAGCTCTTGGACAGCGAATAAAGAAATGGGAAAAAGAGTTGAGGCAGAGTGAAGGGCCCAGTCGGGAAGAATGGACACAACATACTGTGGGATGTGCACAGAGGTGGTGACCATTCCAGCCTGGCTGAAGAAGATGCCTCAAGAGGGATAATGGGTAAATCTTGGGAAATGCAAAGATAGCTGGACTTGCAGATGAGGCCAAAAAGTCTGACCCTGTCTGATGGGCATCAGGGTCTAATGGAAAGATCTGAACCGGAGGTGATGTCATCACCTTTATGTTTCAGGCAGACAACTTAGCTGTACTATGTTAGGCTGCCTGGAAAAAAGTGGGGACAAGAGGCCTTGTTTGGACCTTGTTCCAAAAGTCCAGGTAGTGGAAACTGAACTGAGACTCTCAGTTTCAGAAATATCACAGAAATAAGTCAAACAAATAAGTCAGTAAGACTTGATAACTGACTGGACATGGGGCCAGGGGAAGGAGACCAATCAAAGATCAGTTATGGTTTTATGTATGAAATCAAAATGAAACTAGGAAACACAAGAGGAAGAGCAATGGTAGGGGCTCAGTTTGGACACACCGGCTTCACAGGCCTGGGAGTCACTCTGATGGAGAAAACCGGCAGAAAAACAAGGACCTGATCTGGGATCACAGCTGCATCAGCTGCGAGCTGTTCTCGTCTGGCTTTGGCTCCAGCCCCAAACAGGCAAGGACACTCCGCTGCCCAGGAGTGTCCTGGGACAACGCAGGAGAGCTGTCTCCATCTCACACATGCTGTCACTGACTCCATGGCTGAAGTAAGCCATAGACTTTGACCTGGAGGTACTTCCATGAAAAAAAAGAAAGAAAAAAATATGGAGGCTGTTGCCATCTGCAGGGTTATATTTTTCCATGGCATTGCTGCTAAGTAAGAACTGCATTTCCTGTTGCTCAGGGAAACAAAATACCTATAAATAGAGAAGATTTTTGTGCCTTTTCTTTATGGAACTCAGGTTTAATGAGGATGCGCTACATTTATTTATTTATTTATTTATTTATTTATTTATGCTATTATGCATATTTCCCAAAGAACAAAAACATGTTTGTAAGGCAAAAATGAACATTTCTGCATGATTAATAATAGACTTTGGTACAATCAACAAGACTGTCCTTGCTGGCAGTTAAGATGATTGCTTGCCCTGAGCACCTGAGCTGATGGGGCCTTCACATTTGACACTGTGCTACGGGTGTGCGCACGGCACTGCAGTGACGGGGTGCTAGCTGCTTGCAGCAGAAAGAAATGATAGCAGTACTAAAAATAGAGTAATTAGGAAACAAATATGCAAGATCAGTCTGCCCTGATTATTCATGAATGTGAAGTATACTAAATTACCTTATATACTCTCTATAAAAATGCCAACAACTTACTACTGAGGATGACTTTCATGACTACTTTCTTTAGCATTAGTACAATAATTAGAACTTTCTAACATTTCTGTGAGATTACCACCCCACTTTCTGATAACTGTGATATTACTACTCATAATAATTGAATCAGAAATTGCAAATTCAACTCTGGAGAGGTGATCCTTTGTTCAATTCATGCATCCTACTTTCTAATTCCCAATATCTATTGTCTTTGTGCTCCACTAGCCTTAATTTTATTCAAGAAGTTTGAGAAAAACCTATGGGTAAGGGTAGTTTTTTATTTGGCCCAAGTATTACCATCAACTCCCCATAAAAAATAACTGACCTCGTTTCTAACCAAGTGGATGAAGAATAAGTACTACGACAGTGGCATGATTTATAACACATTGTCAGGAAGTCAGGACATTGAGCTTTCAAACTGTAGTTGGGGCCAGGGGTGCTCTGCTCTGCCACCCACACAAACCCATTTTCCTCCAGGCCAGTGGACACAATGCCCAATTACTGTTTAGAAGTATCAGAACACTGACCTGTGCTATTCTAAATTAAAAGCAGACATGTGTTAAGTGTTAACAGGCCAAAACTCAGTGGTGTTACAGTTTCTCTAAAGTTAGAGATACAACTGGGTCACAAGGAACTAACTTCTAGCTAGGAAATTTAGCAAGGTGGGTCAATGGAATGCCTCACTGACTGACAGAAGAAGTACAGAACGAACGGGGCAAGTTGCTGTTGGGCCAACTCCAGATATAATATGGGGGCCCCACTGGATCACTGCCAACTAGGGTTGGTGGTGGTATACCCTCATGCAATATACACATCTACAGCACTGAGGAAAAGGGGTCCATTTTTTTAATTAAAAAAAAAAGTTGATGGATTATTTAGGCATGCATTTAAAATCAAGCTTTATAAGCCTTCTCCATTAACCAACATAATAAAGTGCAAAGAAGTAATGGCTATTTTGGATCTCTACCACAGGTGGAGAATTTTATTGTTCTTATATGTTTCCACACTTATTTTGGATTCAGGAGCACAGAACTGATATAACTAGCACCACGGCCTCAATCCCTGCGTGATAAGGGGAGCTCCATTCCTTTTTGTGGCCATAGGCTGTGTGATGTCACCTCTGGCAGCTGCGCAGCAGAAAGCGATGCCTGGTCAGGAGAGGCAGAGCAACTGGGTCCCCCCAAATTTCCCACCTCTGGTGAAATAAACAACTCACACCCCTCCCACAGGGGCTACATTATCTGAACAAGAGGAGTGGAAGTGTACATATGAGCAAAGCAGAGCACAGTAAGTTCAGAACAGCTTAAGACTGTCCTCCCAACTTATTTTCCTGGTTTATCACTTCCGGATCCCTCTACATGAGCAGCAGCATCCTGGAGAAGATGACTGTATGGCTAACATCAGCATAATACACTGGATCCCCAATAATCATAACCACCAGAGCAGCAATTTTCAACCCTTGTTGAAACATACAATATCTGACTATTTAGTCAGGGCCACAGACCTCTTTTCCTTTAGATTGTCAAATAAAAAACAAAACAATAGCCGTATGGTATGAGTGAATCAAAATTATATCTACTTTTATTTGGTCAGATAGGCAAAAAAAATGTTTTTTGGTGTGCTGCAGAAACTTAGTAATGAATGTGTGCTATGAGATGGGAATGGTTGAAAATCACTTCACTAGAGGAATGCTGTAAAAGAAAGATGAAGCCCAAAAATTACTTTTTAAAGTTAACATTTTTAGAATACATACTATGTAAAACTAATAACGTGATAAAATGTGAATAACTTTAAATTATTTCACAACAAAAATTTTGGAACAAAGTATCAAAATAAAGAATCTATCAAAAGAATGAAGATTATAAAAATGCCTTTTATATTTGGACAGATTTTTACCCATTTCAAACCACTTGCAACTTCCCCCTTTACATTCACACATGCATTTAAAATCCCTGCACCCTGCCCATCCTCACACTGCCTCAACAACCCCCAGGCTTTTCCCCTGCCCTATCACCCTTCCCTCACTCTCTCTGCCACATTCCGCACAGAAGTTTATGATATTCAACAAACATCAGATGAATCTTTGAGCTCTATCCCACATTTACATTTGACTTGTTTTGGGGGGTTTTAAATATACACTGAGAAAGCAACATTTACTGGGATTTTAAAAATGAAACCGTATTTGAAATATGATGTGTGGCCTGCATCTCACCTTTGAAAAGTTAATGCTATAATAGCAACATCAGCAACCATCTATCAAATTGTTCCTATGAGTCAGATAGTGCTGAGCACTTCACAAATATTGTACCATTTAATCTTCAAGGCAAAACTCAGTTACATTATCCCCATTTCTTTGTTGAGAACACACAGCAACGAAGTGAAATAACCTGCCAAAAGGTCACACATCTGGCAAGTGACACGGTCTGTATGTAAGCCTGGGTCTACCTGACCTCTAAGCTCTTAATCGCCACACTGTAAGTTTCAAGAAAAACTAGGAGACCATTTTCTAAAGCCACACATTTTAAAGAACTGAAAGATTTTTTATTAAAGAGATAAGTTTTCCTTAAGAAGTATTTATTTTCTCCATGTGGTTTATATCTAGCACGGGGTAAACAAAACCAAGGAACTTAGGATGGGTAAAGCGGGCAGCAGGGCAGGGGACATGGAGCTATAAACCAGGCAGAGCCTAGGCCAGGCGTGGCCAACAGGTTTTGACCCTGGGCCAGATTAGAAAGAACACTTTTTTCACGGGCCTGATGAAATATTAAAATTAAAATATGTTAAATACAAAAACAATTCGTTTAAGTAAACAAAATTTTATTATGTAATTTGTTTATGAATAAGTGTGAGTGAAAAAAATTTTAATATACAGTATTATTTTAATAAAAATATAATTACATACTGTATAAATATCCAAACTGTATCGCAATCAATTGAAACAATATTTAATTAATAGAATGAGCTTGAAGGGGTTATATCGCAAATAAAACAATTATTTTGTTTTACAAACAGCCTGGACACGTTTTCAGTTATCAACTGCAGCTATTGTCTATGCTACAATGCCACTTGATTCAGCACACTTGACCACAAAAATAACGAATTGTTTGACCTTGGGTGCGCAATGGCAAACTCTGCCTAAAAGAATGTGGGTTTCACATCGCCACTAAACGTCAAACAGTTCATATCCAGTACAGACAAGTACAAAAGTTGTAAATCTTTATAATGGAATTTTTTAAAAAAATAAGTAAGTACCGTGAATCCATCTGACCAATTATTGGAAGTTAACCCTAGATTAGTCACACGCGGAATTCTTTTCCGCGTATCAGTATCTTCTTAAATATCTCGATTTCCAATAATCAAAGACGCTTCCGCTTCTGAGTAGCTGAGATTTTAAAATAGCGGAGAATATTAAAAATGTAATCACAGGCCGCATAAACTCATTAGACGGGCCAGATCTGGCCTGCGGGTTGTATGTTAGCCATGCCTGGCCTAGGGAGAAAAAAGGACATTAAAAATGTAGCCTAACTCAGAGTAGCAAAAGTTAGCTTATCATTGTAGTCATTTAAAAATATGTTTAAAGTGTTATCAATGTGCTATTAATGAAAGGTTAAACATTCATAATAAACCTCTCCTTTTTATTTACATTTGACTATCAATAATGGCTACATAGAAGTCTGTTGTATGATGTATTATCATAATATCTAGATTTATAGATTTTAACATGCTAAAAAACAGCTAAAAACAATCTCTGTCCACATGGGTGGTTACTGCCTTACAGCACATTAGACCTCATGGAACAGATGTAAATGTACTTTCTGGATTTTTTTAAGGCTGCTGATGCCTACTGCCAACTTCCTCAACAGCAGAGCTGCGGCAGTGTGAGCTCTACTATCTGACCCTCTTCAGACAGGGCGAGCGGGTTCTTTCATTTTTTTCCAACCTTTCTCAGTCTGAAAATAATGATACAATATTGTTTTAGCCATTTCCTTTTCCTTTCTTTTTTATTTATTGATTTTAGAGAGAGAGGAAGGAAGAGATGGAAACAGGAACATTGATTTGTCTCTGTAAGTGCTGACTGGGGATCGAACCGGCAACCTTTTTTTTTTTTAATTTTTAATTTTTTTAATTTTAAGTGAGAGGAAGGGAGAGAGACAGACTCCCGCTTGCGCCCCTATGGGGATCCACCCAGCAAGCCCACTAGGGGCTGATGCTCTGCCCATCTAGGGTCCTTGCTCCGCTGCAACCGGAGCCATTTGTTTTAGCACTTGGGGTGGAGATCATGGAGCCATCCTCAGCGCCCAGGCCAACTCACTCTAATCAAGCCATGGCTGCTGAAGAGGGAGAGAGAGGGAAGAAGAGAGAGAGAGAGAAAGAGAGAGAGATAGAGAGAGAGAAACTAGAGGGGGAGGCTAGATAAGCAGATGGGCACTTCTCCTGTGTGCCTGACTGGGAATCAAACTTGGGACATTCCTACACTGCGCAGACGCTCTACCACTGAACTAACTGGCCAGGGCCAGTCGTTTTCTTTTATTACCAAAAACATAGAAGTTAAAAAAAAAAATAGAATAATGATCATTTATTTATTCTCACTAAACTTAAAAAAGATTCCCACAAAATCCTAGAAGTAGGAATTATCCTCACATAATTGGTAAAAAACAGATTCAAAACAGTTAAAATACACTGTGTCCGTAAAGTCATGGTGTACTTTTGACTGGTCACAGGAAAGCAACAAAAGACGACAGAAATGTGAAATCTGCACCAAATAAAAAGAAAACCCTCTCAGTTCCATACCTATTCAGTGCAGTTCGATGTGGGCTCACGCACAGATTTTTTAGGGCTCCTTAGGTAGTTATCCTGTATAGCCTCTACAGACTCGTCACTGACTGATGGCCTACCAGAACGGGGTTTCTCCACCAAACTGCCAGTTTCCTTCAACTGCTTATCCCACCGAGTAATGTTATTCCTATGTGGTGGCGCTTCGTTATCAACGCGCCGATATTCACGTTGCACTTTGGTCACGGATTCGAATTTAGCGAGCCACAGAACACATTGAACTTTCCTCTGTACCGTCCACATTTCGACTGGCTTGGCCGTGGGCTGCTCTGCTGTACACACGGTGTTACATCATCATCTGCGCATGTGCACATGCTGCCACACCATCCTACAGAAACTGGGAGGGTTTTCCTTTTATTTGGTGCAGATTTCACATTTCTATCGTCTTTTGTTGCTTTCCTATGACCGGTCAAAAGTGCACCATGACTTTACAGACACACTGTATTTCCAAATTTATAGGAGATGCAAACAGCAAAACTATAATTTCTATCTCGTTTTATCAGTAACAAGTACATTTAGCACCTCAAATAAGTCTTTGCGGTTGGTTTAGAAAATTTCATATTAAAATTTCTAAATAAAAATATAATTGAATAGTGAAAGTAATTTACTATCATATTTTAAATTATTTTTACTATCCATAATTACCCAGTTCAAATATTTTATTTCAAAACAAATAATCCTTAATGTTATTAATCATCCCTTAAGACATATCAGGTTTATAACTTGCTTACCTACTTTCAAATAAGGTATGTTTTTAAATTACTTACTCATACCATTGCAAATAACTTTCTAGTTCAAAGCATATTTTTGGCACAGTCGACATTTCCACTGAATTTCAGGTAAGACTATATAAAAGGTCACTTTTTATTTTGTACTAAGAAGTCTTCTTTGTTTAAATCAAACTCACTTCCCCTTCCACAATATAGTTATAATAGTGAGGTGAAATGACTTTAAGAATTGAAAATATATAACCTTTTGTCCTCAAGTGCTAAAAAGAGCAAAAAGCCTAAAGTAGCGTAACAGATGAGTATCTTGAGTTGAAGTATAATGAGAAATATGCTAAGTGCAAACAGTTTTTCCCTCTTTATCAGAGAATCATTTTAAATTCCTATATTTTAAGGAAAAAAAATATCCAAGTTTTATAATGGCAAGAGTCTGCCTACCTCCTGAAGTCTGAAAATGTCAGCCTCATTTTAAATGAATTTTGCACCCCTGGATTCCATCCCCTTCTTCCCAAAAGACCAAAAGATGTTAGCATGCAATCAATAATCACAAAAAGAATGAAAGGAGACTGAGAGAAGGGATCTACGGGAGGCCGGGAGTGTGAAGGAGGGAAGAGAGGAAACCAATGGCAGACAGACTAGCATTCCCGACCCATGGAAGAAAGCATGCTGACAGGTGAGCAGGCAGACAGACACCAATCAGAAGGCGGAAGGACCGTGCTCACTTCCAGCACCAAGTGTTCCACACCTACAGGCATTAGAGACCTTCTGAGACCTTCTCAGACCCCAAATGTGCTATCACTGTATCACTGAATCTATCTCCTGACACGCAGGGGTGTTGGGAATCCCCGCACCCCTTTTCCCTTGATGAGGGTTACTCAGGTGCACGACACTGTGAAGCAGGCCTAGAGAGCAGTCAGCTCAGTGTGGAGCAGGAAAACAGAGGGCTGGCCCCAAGGGGGCAGGGCAAAAGGAGATAATGGAACCCACTTATTATCTGCCAGACTGACCACCACACGGCAAATGGTCATGAGAGGCTGAAGGAGGGTATGGGAAGAGTTAGCCATAAATCAAAACAAATTAAGGGCATGAAAAAATGAGGCAAATATTTCTATCGGAGGGAAAATAAACAAAGAAACTTGTATGAAAAGTCAAGAGCCTGACCTGTGGTGGTGCAGTAGATAAAGCATCAACCTGCAACGCTGGGGTCACTGGTTTGAGGCCCGAGGCTTGTCTGGTCAAGGTACATATGGGAGAGCTGATACTTCCTGCTCCTCCCCCACCTCTCTCTCAAAATAAAAAAAAGTCAAGAGACTACTTGACTCATTTCTAATATTGATGATTCAAAACATAGTATATAACCATGTTACTTAGAAATAAAGAAATAAACATCAGAAAAAATAAAACAGCAGAAAAGTATATGCCTCTGGGAAAGAAAATGAGGCAAGGAGGGGGCAAAGGACTTTTTACTATATGTCTTTCAGTATTCTTTGACATTAACTACTTAAACATTAATTTAAAATAATTTTTAAGGGTTGAAACAGTAACGGCATTAAGAATTGTTTGGTAAATATGTATCAGGCAGGGATAAACTGAAGAGCTGTGTGCACAGACTGCACATGAGCATGACCCAGGTTAATACAGAATCTATGCCAAAATGCTGTGTTTGAGTAGTGAAAGTTTGGATAGTCCACCCTTTTTATTATCCCACGTTTTGTACTGTGAACATATATAGAACACTTTTATAAGGGGAGAAAAGGCAACTTAAAAAAGGAAGCAGGAGGAAAGTGGTCAGCTAGAAATGGAACTTATGAATCAGTAGTAAGATAAAAGGAGACACACACAAAATTATTTTCTTCCTTCCTAATAGCAAGGAAGAAAATAAATTGCACTGAGGTGTGGATAGCCAATGGGGCCAAGTGCTGCTAGGAAAGACGGTGTGTGACAAACGTCCATAGGAAATCACGATTCCTTCCCGAGCAAAGCCTCAGCAGAGCAGTGGGAGGAAAAAGCCCTTCTGTGGAGGGCTAGGCAAAGCACAGAGACCGAGGGAAAGGAGATGGTGTCGGATACTTGACTGTGAAATACTGTCCTCACTGTGAAAGGGAACGGAGTGCCCAAGCCAGTTCTCAGGAGGTAAAGGTAGGTTTCTGGCTGTTAAAATCTGGGGACAAATGTTTCAGAAGAAGCCAGGGGAAGATGTGACTGAGGGTAACAGAAGAGATCATTTCTGAGTTTAAAAAAAAAAAAAGAAGACAGCCTGACCAGGCGGTGGCGCAGTGGATAGAGTGTCGGACTGGGATGCAGAAGACCCAGGTTCGAGACCCCGAGGTCGCCAGCTTGAGCACGGGCTCATCTGGTTTGAGCAAAAGCTCACCAGCTTGGACCCAAGGTCACTGGCTCAAGCAAGGGGTTATTTGGTCTGCTGAAGGCCCGTGGTCAAGGCACATATGAGAAAGCAATCAATGAACAACTAAGGTGTTGCAACACGCAACAAAAAACTAATGATTGATGCTTCTCATCTCTCCATTCCTGTCTGTCTGTCCCTGTCTATCCCTCTCTCTGACTCTCTCTCTGTCTCTGAAAAAAAAAAGACAACTTAACTCTGAGTAAACTGATTTTTGTTGGGGGGGGACTTCTAATTTTTACAAACCTTAGTTCCCACTAAATACCTGACTATATTCTGTCATTTGACACAAAGAAAACAAAGAACTCACAAGGACAACCCACTGACCATTTGTTATGGATTTTGACAATGAGTCCTAATGCAAAAAGGTAAGAATTTTTATTACTATTACTATGTAAGCCAAAAGTTACCATCACTCACAAGAATACTTAATCACCTTAAAATAATTACTCAATAATGCTAATCAAGTTGATGAACAGGGCTGGCATTCTTAATAACATTTTCAAAAGATACTAAATTTTTCATTCGAGTTAAATTTTAAAACACAGGTAGGATAGCAAGTACTTAGGGGTTTGAGGAAAAGCTCACCAGCTTGGACTCAAGGTCACTGGCTCAAGCAAGGGGTTACTCGGTCTGCTGAAGGCCCGTGGTCAAGGCACATATGAGAAAGCAATCAATGAACAACTAAGGTGTAACACTTTACACCTTAGGGGGCAAAAGCAAGATGCTGAAGAATGTGTTCAGTATGACCCATTTTCTATTTCTTAAAGTGTTGTAGGAGCTAGTATTTCCATCACTGGCTGCATATTAGAATTACCCAAGGAGCAAGTAAGAATACCAATGCCAGGGCCCCACCCCCAGGGATTCTGGGTTCCTGGGTCTGGGAATCGGCCCGGGCACTGAGATTTTGACGCCCCTCCCTGGCCTTCTGCCCAAATGATTCTATGTATACTAAAGAAAAAAGAAACGTATGAAAAGGTTGGGGCTCAAAATTTTTCATTTCCTATTTGTATATTTCTATATTATCTGACTTCCGAAACAATGATAATGTACTACCTCTATAATTTAAACAGAAGTATTTCTATTTAAAAATTAACAAAAGGACTATTTCTTTCTACACTTTATAATGATTTCAAAAGGGAAAATACCTTTTAAATTGTTACAGTGCTTGCTCACTTTTCTGTTAAGAGAGTAATTTTAGAAAACATCAAATTCTGTGTACTAGGAGTATAAAGGTTAATAAGAGGCAGTGTGGGCACATCAAAATGGGGGGAAAGATGTGAGAGAGATCTTGAAGAGGCTTCACATGCCCTATGACTGTTCTGGCTTCACTCTGTAGGCAACTGAGGCGACTTGAACATTATAAAATAATGTGGATCTTAGATGGAGAAAATCTAAATTATGAAAGACAAAACTATAATGTTAAAAGAAGAAAATGTGGGAGAACATCTTTGAAGTATAGGGGTAGGGAAGGACTTAAAACCTATAAGCCATAAGGCAAAAAATGATTTTGATAGCACACATAAGGGTTTCTCTTCAGTGGATAAAGTTTACAGGCAGATGAGAGACTAGAAGGATTTTGCAAGTTCTGATAAGGGACTAACATTCAGAATAAGAGAATGTCCCTCAAATCAATACAAGAAGAGAACCAAAAGCATAAAATGGTCAAAGTCTATAAGAAATTTATAAAAGAAGACACCCCAAAAGAGATAACAAGCAGATGAAGAGATGATAAAGTTCACAAGTAGTCAGAGAATTGTATATTAAAAATTAGATATTTTATACCTGATAGGCTGGTGAAAATCAGAAAGCTGGAGACCATGCCAAGTGCTGCTGGGCTGTGGGGGTGCAGCCATTCTAGAGAACATTAGGCATGGCTTCCGAAAACTAAGTGTGCTCAGAGAACATGACCCAGTAATCCTAGTCCTAAACATAGTCCCCAAAGAAACTGTCACACAGGTCCCAAGGGGCAGGCAGTCCACTTTGTGATGGTGGGGAGGTGGATAAATTCTAGAGCCCCATCCCAGAAGGAGTGGGGAAGGAAAAAAAGGATGAATGTATATCACAGAAGACTCAAGAACAGTCAGAATCAAGATAATATTCACACAGGACCAGAGACAAATCTTTGTAATAAAATAAATGGCTGAGTGAAAATATTCACTGAGAACAAAACCATCTATGTAAGAATATAAATATACATTACACAAGGGTACATATGAACAAAAAAGCAACACACTAAATGCATTAGAATATATGCCTATTGGTAATGGAGGGGATGTAATCTGTAGGTAATGATGATAAGAGGAGTTAATAAATAAAACACTGGTTTTGATCAGACCAATGATGACAAAAATGCCACCGAGATGTGTGAACAACTCCATCCAAAGTCCAAGTAAAACACTTCTCCAAAATAAAGATTAGCAATGTGAATAAATTGGGGAGAACGGAAGTGAGGAGAAAACAGGAGGCATTTTCATCCATCTTCTAAGATGGTTCACTACTGAAATCTAGAGACTGGCGCCCTCCTCAATACAGATTACAGTAGATAGATACTGAAACCCTTCCCTGCATGGAAGCCTAAGGGAACGCCACTATTTGCACTTCTTTCTCAAAAAACAACAACAACAAAAAAAACCCTGCCTATTCTATCTCGATATTTCCCATTTCCAGACTTCAACCACCTATGACAAATCAGCCACCCTCACCATTTACAGCCCAACAGTATTTTTATAACCAGCCATTAAAAGTGAAATGTGTTATAAGTTTTTTGAAAGTCTATAAAAAATACATCTAATTTACTCATGTAGGTATGAACCCCCTCAAAAAATTCCAGTAAATATGTTTCTCCTTGTAGATACCAGTTTTGCTCTCCCTCTGAAGAGCTTTATAAACTTGATTTGCTACCCATGTCTGTTATCACACGGCTCCAGAAGCCTAGCAGGAGAACACGCCGCACGACCAATGCTCTAAATCCCCTCGCATCAACATGTTTTCCGTGGGCCAACCTATTTGTTGGCACAGTAACTGTTCAAAAGCAAAATTCACACATTTTGGCTACAAATATTCTAATTTCACCCTTCAAAAATCCTACCTAGATGCCATCTGGTATTAATGATTTGCACACTCTGAAATTGACTAAAAATAGTTCAAGTGAATTCAACTGTTTGATCTAGTACCTCTAATGTGCCTATTTAAAAATGAAATTTGCCTGGCCTGTAGTGGCGCAGTGGATAAAGTGTCGACCTGGAAATGCTGAGGTCTCCGGTTCGAAACCCTGGGCTTGCCTGGTCAAGGCACATATGGGAGTTGATGCTTCCAGCTCCTCCCCCTCTCCTCTCTCTCTCTCTTTCTCTTCCTCTCCTCTCTAAAATGAATAAATAAATAAATAAAATTTGAAGAAAAAAAAATGAAATTTGAGGGCAAGATTTCCCCTAATTGTTACCTTAATAGTGACCAACAGCTAAAGAAAAATGGTTTACATTGTTACTTTCCCAGAAAAGGTGGGGGTAGTGTAGGGAAGGCTGTGGCCAGGGTTTTAGAGCCGTTAGCACAAAAGTGAGACCTGAAGGGTCCAAACTCCTCTCGCCTTAATGTCTTCCTACTATACCTTGTTAAAGTTTTGCCAGATAAAATTATGTCTTTAGCATATATACTTTTAATTCATAAACATAACTTTAAAAATTACCTCTACTAATTCTAAATGGCAAGAAAATTCTGTAAGCCACATAAGGGCTTAAATGCAGTGAGTAGAATATAGTTAGATACTCTGATACTAAAAAAAAAAAAAAAAAAAAAAAGAGAGATTAATAAACTTTGAGCCTTAGAGAGAAGGGACTCTTGGCAAAAGAACCATCTGCCTGCCTTCAGCTAAGGGAGGAGGCCAAGGGTCAGGGGAAGGAGCATTTTGAGCCCCAGATAACAAACATTTTAGAGTGTAGAAGATGGATCCAGGCACACCAGAGCAGCTGCTCCGAGGAACAAAATACAAGCCGTGTGGAGAAAGCGACACGTATCATTTTCCCCTAACAAGGAAGTCTTAGCTTCAGAAACCTGTTTGATTTGTCAGAGACACAAACTCAAAAAGATTAAGAGTCTATACACATTAAAACTGGCTTTATGACTATAAGAAGTATAACTCTAGAAAGTTATTGTAAATAGTAACTCAAAAGAGACAAGCCCAGATATGAGAATATCCAGTGACATAATATTGAAAGATTTAAGATGGTATGTAAATTTCATACCTACGATACATTTCTGAAGGAAAAAAACAACTTCACGCTACCTGGATGGCATGTTTTTTGTTTTAAATGAAAATCAAAAAGTAAAATTCCTGGATGCAGAGGAAGTAAACGGAAGAGAATTATCAAAATCCTCAACTCCACCCACTGTAGAGATGAGGAAAAAATGGATCAGATATATGTTATGCGTTCTCCAAGACCACTAAGGTAGTCAACAGGGATAAAGATGAGCCTTCTTTTGAAGGCACAGTGCCTCACTCCTCTGTTCCCATTTCTAGATACCCTTTGGACAGCTCTTTTTTTTTTTTTTTTTTTTTTTTTTTTTTTTTTTTGTATTTTTCTGAAGTTGGAAACGGGGAGGCAGACAGACTCCCGCATGCGCCCAACCGGGACCCACCCGGCATGTCCACCAGGGGGCGATGCTCTGCCCATCTGGGGCGTTGCTCTGTTGCAACCAGAGCCATTCTAGTGCCTGAGGCATAGGCCACAGAACCATCCTCAGCGGCTGGGCCATCTTTGCTCCAATGGAGCCTTGGTTGCTGGAGGGGGAGAGACAGAGAGGAAGGAGAGGGGGAGGGGTGGAGAAGCAGATGAGTGCTTCTCCTGTGTGCCCTGGCTGGGGATCGAACCCAGGACTCCCGCACGCCAGGCCGACGCTCTACCACTGAGCCAACCGGCCAGGGCCTGGACAGCTCTTACAGAACAGTCACAGGCCTTGCCTTTTCCCTGGCTCAGGAGCAGATTCTACATTCCTTTCACCACAAAGCTATCATGAATCACAATATTGACTACAGTGTTATTCTTGGAAGTGACATTACATAATCATAAGAAATAGTCTATTCATTAGAAATTAATATATTTAGGCCACACTCAAGGGGAAGGAATTACACAAAGGCATGAATTCCAAGAGGTGGGAATCACAGGGGGCTATCTTAGAAGCTGTCCGCCATATGCTGCCAGACTCGGGAGACACTGAATGTCACATGACTAAGACAGAATTGGGGAAGATCCCTCCTTCTTTGTGAATGCTTCCTCATATTCTTTAGATGTAGAACAATATAAGTTTATGGGTTGAAAAATAAGAGCACATGGTATATACAAGAATACAGTCAGAGAAAGACCAAGTGAAGAGTCACTTTTAAAGGAAACAGAAAGTGCTGAGGAGGAGAAAGTGAAGGAAATCTAGAAGGATAACACGTGTTAGTGAGTGCTAGAAAAAAAGAAACACCCACATACAATGCTCAACGAATTCTTGTTAAATTAAGCTTTCATACATTTTCAAAGTTTATGCCCTACCTGCATCTTACAGATCTCCCTCAAAAATATTTTTATAATTTGATTTCATGAAAATGTAAAATTTGATTTGTAATGCATGTGCATAGAAATTTACTGTGGGATCATACAATGGCAGTGATAAAATTTGTGAGAATAGAGGACAGAAATTAGAAAACAAACAAAGGGTGTACCTCCCTAGACTATGGTTTGATTCTATGGAATGAATTCAGAAGTGAATGATTCCATAACTGAAGAAACAAATCAACATTTCATTTATGACTTAGGCACATCAAAAATGATATAAAGAAAAAATGTGTAATAGTATTTGCAGAAACTATTCTAACATTCAAATTCTTTCAGCACAACTCTATCTAAATTTAACTTAAACAATTATGTAAACATGATACCCAAACAAGCCAAAATTCTAAAGTTATGGGTGTTTTATATATAAACGACATCTCCCACATTAACTGAGAGCAACAACATGGTCTAACAAAACCCTTTCCTTTATATTTCAGAAAACTAAGGTTTGGATTCTGATTCTCTTATACACTGTGAGATCTTAGGCAAGTAGATTTCTCTTAGTCTGTTTCCTGGTGTGTAAACTATATATTGATAATATTACATACCTCCAAAGATTATGGTGAAGACAACTAGTAAATGAGAAAACAGAGAACCACTGTATAGTTTATATAAATACACTTTTAACAAGGCTTTGTACCAGTTAAAAACATTCACTCACGGCCTTAAGGTTTCAGTATATCATCTGGAATTCTTTCTATCACACCAAGCTGACATGCTAGTGTTAAAATCACTACTACAGGTTGAATTATTGTGTGATAAACTCCATGCTCTGGCCACTTGCTTCTCTGTGTTCGCTTTCCCTCATGCCTCCCTTATGGATGGCAATATAACCATTTCATAAGAAATATCACAGGGCTAGAAACAGGTACATGACTATGAAGTTAACAGAAGTCACAAAAAAGATACTTCTGACCATAACCATTCTCTGCATGTAGAGCTATGACTAAAATAACCATTGCCCAAATAGTCTTATTCAGCCTACAAAGACTGTCATTGGACTCATGTTTTATTGTCTACGATACAGCCTCAAACTGTTCATGCTCAAAAGGAACCATCAGTCACCGTTATTGTATATTTCAAGACAATGGCCTGTTGTTGGTGATACATAAGAATACGTCTTTCAAGTATCTTTCTAGACAACTTCTCAAATCAGTTTGCCATGTAGCAAGGACTTATCATTTTTTTAATCAATTCTCTGCCTTACAGAGACAAGCTTGAGAAGAACTGAATTTGTAACATGGGTCACTATGCTCTAAATCCCACAATTTACTTACCTTTCACAACATAGTTAAGCTTAAACAGCACTCTAAAAGCTGGACAATATCTTCAGATCTTATGGATTGCATAGTCATTCAAAACTTTGTCCCTTAGTCTTCAGTTTCACCTAAAACTCAGTTTTACTGCCACTAGACCAGGGGTTCCCAAACTTTTTACACAGGGGGCCAGTTCACTGTCCCTCAGACCATTGGAGGGCTAGACAATAAAAAAAAAAAACTATGAACAAATCCCTATGCACACTGCACATACCTTATTTTAAAGTAAAAAAACAAAAACAAAATGGGAACAAATACAATATTTAAAATAAAGAACAAGTAAATTTAAATCAACAAACTGACCAGTATTTCAATGGGAACTATACTCCTCTCACTGACCACCAATGAAAGAGGTGCCCCTTCAGGAAGTGCAGCGGGGCCGGATAAATGGCCTCAGGGGGCCGCACGCAGCCCGTGGGACGTAGTTTGGGGACCCCTGCACTAAACTATAAGCTTTCCAAAAACCTAATTAGATTTGATACAATTGAAAATGTTCAGTTGTATTACTTAAATTTGTTGACTTTACCATGATTCATTATTTTAATAATAACCTCAAAGGAAAAAAATTCTACCTTTCGGGACACAATATTGTCTCCATACCTCATACAATTTAACATAATACAATTTTCTCCTTATATCTGCATATATTCAAATAGAATGAAACTAGTTTAATTATAGACCTTCACAAAAGAATTTACAAATTGAACTGCCAAGTAGCTCCAAAATAATTTTACTATAATTACAAATTAAATGTTATAAAATCCAATTTTCCTTATCAAATTCAATTTTTGTAATTCTTTCATCTTGAACTCCACTATTAATGATTACAGACTTAATTAGAAATAAAAAATTCAACGTTGCCAAAATTAGAATGTGCATTTCCTTTCTGTAACAAAATATGAAGTTTAAAAGTTTTAAATAAATTATATTACTATAAACCTTAATTAGATTACATATGCCAATGTATTTTAATTACTGACATTATAAATGGGTATAACTAAACATAAACTAATTAATACCTATTCTTATTCTTGTAATCAAAACAAAAGTACAAAACCAAATCTTTGGCCATTACAAAGTTACACAAGGTTTGTATTAGAATTCACCATGCTTTATAGAAATTTCTATTATCAGTCCTTCATTTTACAAATGATATTAAAGGAGTAAATACTTTCGCTTATAAAAGGGCCTGGTTTCATGTTCAAGCACAGTGATAGGTCATATCAAATGACTTTCATATTCACTTAACAAATATACACTAACTCCTTAACAGGGGTCCCCAAACTGCGGCCCCCTGAGGCCATTTAACCGCCCCCACCACACTTCCAGAAGGGGCACCTCTTTCATTGGTGGTCAGTGAGAAGAGTATAGTTCCCATTGAAATACTGGTCAGTTTGTTAAATTTACTTGTTCTTTATTTTAAATATTGTATTTATTCCCATTTTGTTTTTTTACTTTAAAATAAGATATGTGCAGTGTGCATAGGGATTTGTTCATAGTTTTTTTATAGTCCAGCCCTCCAACGGTCTGAGGGACAGTGAACTTGGCCCCCTATGTAAAAAGTTTGGGGACCCCTGCCCTAGTACATATTGGATAGTTGCAATGAACTCTAAAAAACACAATGATAAAAGGAGAAAAGACATAGTTCCTCTTTCATGGAGCTTAGTCTTGTGGGGGAGAAGCTGAGGATATCAATCAAATAATCCTATAAATAAAAGTGAAATTATAAACAGTGGTATTACTGGTTATACTGACAGCCTATCTCAGGAGCAGAGTGAGTGTTGAAATCATAGGGTCTAAGATTAAGTGGCCCAAACTGAAATTTCAGCACTGCGACTTCCTCACTGTGTCTCTCTAGATGACATACTTCACTGTTATGTCTTTCTATACATTCTCTTCTGTAAACAGGGCCAATAATACCTAGGTTGTGGGTGTGTGAAGATTAAATCAATTGCCCTGGCCGGTTGGCTCAGCGGTAGAGCGTCAGTCTGGTGTTGCAGGGGACCTGGGTTCGATTTCCGGCCAGGGCACATAGGAGAAGCGTCCATTTGCTTCTCCACTCCCCCCCATTCCTCTCTGTCTCTCTCTTCCCCTCCCACAGCCAAGGCTTCATTGGAGCAAAGATGGCCCGGGCGCTGGAGATGGCTCCTTGGCCTCTGCCCCAGGCGCTGGAGTGGCTCTGATCGCGGCAGAGCGACCCCCCGGAGGGGCAGAGCATCGCCCCCTGGTGGGCGTGCCAGATAGATCCCGGTCAGGCGCATGCGGGAGTCTGTCTGACTGTCTCTCCCCGTTTCCAGCTTCAGAAAAATACCAAAAAAAAAAAAAAAAGATTAAATCAATCAATTCAGATAAATGCTTGACTAGTTCCTGGCCACACATAAGCACTCAATAAACAATGACTATTATTTAAAGAGAAGCTAAATGTGTGGACAGGCCAGGCTGCCAGTTTGGCGGTTTCCTTCAACTGCTTATCCCACCGAGTAATGTTATTCCTATGTGGTGGCGCTTCGTTATAAACACGCCGATATTCACGCTGCACTTTGGTCATGGATTCGAATTTAGCAAGCCACAGAACACACTGAACTTTCTTCTGTACCGTCCACAGCTTGACTGGCATGGCCGTGGGCTGCTCCACTGTATACATGGTGTTGCGTCATCATCTGCGCAGGCGCACATGCTGCCACATCATCCTACAGGAACTGGGAGGGTTTTCCTTTTATTTGGTGCAGATTTCACATTTCTATAGTCTTTTGTTGCTTTCCTGTGACCGGTCAAAAGTGCACCATGACTTTACGGACGCACTGTATTAGAAAATAAAACTCAAATCAGCTAATAATACACTTTACTGAGGTTTTTAAATGCTTTGCAGAACTTTGATGAAAACACCTTTCAGATTATCTGTTAATTTCTCTATCTCCTAATTTTACATATATAAATTCTTAGAGTAGAACATAATCCCGCAAATCTACCTTGTTGTAACAAATGCCAATGAATTCAAGAGTTAAAAAAAAATCATTAACTTTACCCACAGTATATTTTTAAATAGGGTTGTTTTTGTTTTTTTTAGTGAGAGAGAGGAACATATAGGGACAGACAGACAGGAAGGAGAGAGATGAGAAGCATCAATTCCTCATTGCAGCATCTTAGTTGTTCACTGATTGCTTTCTCATATGTGCCTTGACTGGGGCCTCCAGCCAAGCCAGTGACCTTGGGGCTTCAAACGTGGGTTCTCTGCTTCCCAGGCCGATGCTCTAACTACTTCACCACCACCTGGTCAGACTAAATAGGAGATTTTTAAGTTTTAAAATACAACCAACAAAAAACACTCTTCCAGATAGCAGGTTCCTTAAATACAACCTCAATGTCCAAAATGTTACTACTTTCCAACCTGCCACAATTAGTCTCTGTAACATTATGATGCAGGGAAGGACAAAAGTAGATTTACAGTTGTTCATATGAAAAATACATTAATAAATAATACAATAAACTCGTATACTCACAACTGTAAACTTACTTTTGTGCCACCCTGTACATGTGACACAAATACCTACCTTGGCCTAATTAATGTCCAAGTGACTTTACTGCTTCATAACATTTACTATGAATCATTAGGGATTATGTACTATAAACTGAGGACACAAACATCAATAATTAAGAACAGAATGAGAGGACAAATGATAAAAAAAAAAAAAAAAAAAATATATATGACCTCAAGAGCAATCTGTTGCACAGAAAGGAAAAAGTGGTTAAGTCTTAGAATGGCACCAGACATTAGAGGCCTTTGAGAAAGATATATTAACAAATAACAGAACAAGAAAATAAAAACAAGAAATTAACTCCACCGTGAGAACTGGACAAACAAAAAAAGTAAGTAAATAAAAAGAAAGAAAACAAATTTTAGGTCCTTAATCCTTATCTCAACTTTTCAAAAGATACCAACTTTCCCAACTCAAAATACTGATTTTTCTATGGACACACTAATGAACAGACAGCTGTTTACTGGTGATTCTGAGATGGGTCAAATGACAACATTGGATGTCTAAATTTTAGGTCCTACCTGTAAATATTTACTATTTTCACACTGGATGGGGAAAAGCTACTTTAAAAACTAATTGGTCTGTGTACAGGCTAAGGAACCACCACCGGACCACAGATCTTAAGAATTCAATTCTTTCCCTTCACTCTGTTACCTGCAAGTAGAATTTCAAAAAGTTTCAAAAGGGTCATAGGGTATTATAAGAAAATCAATCTGACTACTTTGGGGAAGACAGTAAGAACAAAAACGTTACACTGCAAATGGATTTAGAAGATAAAGTGTTACGAATATCAAATACACATGAAGGACAAAGTTAACAGGAATAAAAGGAACAGATGTACTACCATCTAATACTCTAAAGTGCTATTTCAAATTATAAGGCTCTAAGTGAACTCAGATTTAAAAAATAATTAAGAAACTTCAATAAAATAAATCTGGACCAGAACTACCCAACTTTCTGTGATGATGGAACTGTATCTTTGTGCTTTCCTGGATGGTAGTTAGCACTAGCCGTGTGTGGCCACTGAGCACTTGAAATGTGGCTACTATGATGATTGAGAAACTGAGAGGTTTTTAAAAATTATTTTAATTGACTTAAATTTAAAATTACACAGCCAAATATGGCTAGTGGATATGTATTAACACAGATAAATAATTAAGGCATAATAGACCACAATTAACAAATTTATAAACTTGACTGATATTACTCTATGTAGAATAAAATATCTGACATTAACAAAAATGTTTTGCCTGACCGACCTCCAGTGGCACAGTGGATAGAGTGTATACCTGGAATGCTGAGGATGTCAGTTCAAAACCCCGGGCTTGCCCAGTCAAGGCACATACTAGAGGCAACTACTACAAGTGGATGCTTCCCACTCCTCCCTCCTTTCTCTCTCTCTCTCTCTCTCTCTCTCTTCTAAACAAATAAATAAAATCTAAGGGCAAAATATCATGTTTTAATATCTGACCTGAAGGCTTTAAACAAATTTGAAACCATTTCAATAAAACAAATGGGTAGAAAATGTTCAGTTGTTTGGTTTTTTATTTGATTTTTGATTTTTAGGTGGGAGAAGGGGAGACAGTGAGGCAGAATCTGCATGCTACCCAACCAGAATCCTACCAGCAACCCCTGTCTGGGGCCAATGCTCAAATCAACCAAACTATTTTTAGCACCTGGGGCTGTCATGCTTGGACCAATCAAGCCACTGGTTGCTAGAGGGGAAAAGAGAAGGAAACAAGAGAGGGAGGGGAAGAGAAGCAGATAGTAGCTTCTCCTGTGTGCTTTGACCAGGAACTGAACCTAGGACATCAATACACCTGGCCTCCACTCTATCTACTGAGCCACAGGCCAGAGACAGTTTTGTTATTTAAAAAAAAACAAAAACTGGCCCTGGCCGGTTGGCTCAGTGGTAGAGCGTAGGCCTGGCGTGCAGAAGTCCCGGGTTCGATTCCCGGCCAGGGCACATAGGAGAAGCGCCCATCTGCTTCTCCACCCCTCCCCCTCTCCTTCCTCTCTGTCTCTCTCTTCCCCTCCCGCAGCGGGGCTCCATTGGAGCAAGGATGGCCCGGGCGCTGGGGATGGCTCCTTGGCCTCTGCCCCAGGCGCTAGAGTGGCTCTGGTCACAACAGAGCGACGCCCCGGAGGGGCAGAGCATCGCCCCCTGGTGGGCATGCTGGGTGGATCCCGGTCGGGAGCATGCAGGAGTCTGTCTGACTGTCTCTCCCTGTTTCCAGCTTCAGAAAAATACAAAAAAAAAAAAAAAAAGTAAAAAAAAAAAACTACTTTTTTCCTGGCCTGATGGCTTGGTTGGTTAGAGCCTCATCCAGAAACAACAGAGAAGTTGCCAGTTTGATCTCCAGTCAGGACACATACAGGAATGGATGGATGTTCCTGTCTCTCTCTCCCTAAAATCAATAAAATAAACATTAGAAAAAGATTTTCACAAATTTATTAGAATAGTGGTTTTGAAAAATTAGCATCCAGTGAGAACTATAATATACAACATTACTGCTGGGAATGCTTCTCCAAAATGTCATGGTCAAATAATACAATGGATCCATTAAATTTTATACATGCATGAAAGAAATAGCACTTTTGATATATAATGCAAAAAAAGTGTTTTATGTGCATGAATTTTACTCATACATTATCATTCATTCCTAGAAAATTGTCTTTCTGCAAAAGTAATCATATTATTTATAATAAAAATACTTGAAATAAAAAATTAAAAATAGGCAAAAAATTTAGATATTTTCCCCCCAAAAAAGGTATACAAATGACCAATAAACATGAAAGTATGCTCAAATAACTAAATTAGGAAAATGTAAATCAAACTATAATGAATTATCACTTTATATCCATTAGGAAAGCTGTAATTAAAGACAGACAATCCCAAGTGTGGGTAAGAATATAGAGAATTGGAACCCTCAAAAGCTGTTGGTGGGAAAGTAAAACAGGGAAGCTACTTTGGAAACAGTTGGGACAGTTTTTCAAAAAAGTTAAATATGAAGTTATCACATGACCCAGTAATTCCACTCCAGGGTGTGTACCTAGAACTGAAAACATATGTCTTCAGAAAAACACACACGAAAAGTCACAGCAGCATTTTCTTAATAGTCAAAACATGAAAACAATCCAAATGTCAATTAGTTGATAAACAGATAAGCAACATGTGATATATCTAAAACACAAAGGAATCTTGAAAACATGACGTTAAGCGAAAGAGGCCTGACACAAAAGCACACACACTATATGACTATTTATATGAAGTGCCCAGAAGCAGCACATCCATAGAGAAAGCAAATGAGTGGTTCCCAGAGCCTGGGGAACAAAGAAATGGGAGTGACTGCTAAAGAGGTACAGGCTTTACTTTGGGGGTGATAAAAATGTTTTGGATATAGTGATGACTACTCAATTTTTTAAATGTTCTAAAAACTACTGAATTATATACTTTAAAGGAATGAATTTTATGGTATGTGAATTTGTGGGGCAGCTGTGTTAGGCCTGCTTGCTGGTGATTGGCTGCAAGCCTTTGTTTGATTAGTGTGTGAGCACCTGGCAGAGGCCCTTGGGCATAGCCTATGTAAGGCTACGGGTGTTTGTGCTGGGCGGGGGGAGGGTGGTGATGGTGGATGGCAGATTGTCTGCCCACCACTGAGAAGCCATTTTGCCGTTCCTTTGCCTGGGAGGCGGTTTCCCTGCCTGTGTGCTCGTCTGCCTTAGCGGGACTTTATTAAATGGAACAGCCCAACACTTTCTGGCTCCAGTTTCTTTACCATCTGCCTGAATTCAATGTGGACCTGCCTGGCCTTGGCCACAGGAATTACAGAATTATATCCTAATTTTAAAAACACTTCAATTTTTACTTTTAAAATTTTGTTAATTTTCTATTTACATTTTTCTTTATATTTGGGGGGGACTTTTTTCCCTCTAAAGGAATACTGCCTGCCCATTTTAATAAATGGTTTGTGTAAAAAGATTATTTGTAAACAAAGATTCTATATAGCAGTGAATTTCAACCTTTTTCATCTCATGGCACACATAAACTACAGTAATTACACTGAAATTCTGCAGCACTCCAAAAACTTCATTATATTTTTTGCTGATATGACAAAAATTTTAGGCATAATTTTAATTCCATCACATCAAATGGCTAATTTTGTGTTGGCTGCTGTTGTTTTTAAATTAGATAATCTAAAGGAAAAGAGGTCAATGTCCCTGACTAAATAGTCAGGAGTGATGCTGGTGGCCGAGGCCAGGCAGGTTCACACTGGATTCGGGCAGACGGTAGAAAAACTGCAGAGCCGAAAATGAAGTCTCACAATGGTGGACAAGCGCCCGGGCAGGGGAAAACCTCTTCTCCGGCACACAAACAGCAAGAGTGGCCCCTCACAGTGGCGGGCAGGCAATCCGCCATCCACAGTCCCACAAGCGCAAACACCCACAGCCTTACAAAGACTGTGCACACATGCCTCTGCCACGTGCTTACGCACTAACCAAAGTGCTTGCAGCTGGTACACCAGCAAGCAAGGCTAACACCACTGCTCCACATCAGGTATTGCATGTTTTAAAAATTCTTGTGGCACAAGGATTGAAAACAGCTGCTATACAGGATGCAAATTTTAAAGGTTGCTAGTTACTTTAAATTAAGAAGGAAACATTCAACAGAAATCAAAGTTCTGAGCTGGCACAGGCTTCTGAGCAGAACAGGTCAGGCATAGCTTCCTGACCTAGAGATTCAGGATAAGTCTGTAATTTGGCTCTTGCTGTGAAGCAGTAGCAGTTCTGAGCTAAAGTTTGAAAAGAAAAATTGAGTCCCTTTCTTTCTGACCTCCTCCTAGCTGACAAAGGAAGAATCCGAGAAAGGAATATTTAAGCCTCACGACAGCTCTGGTTTTCGCTAAGCTGATACAAAATTGTGAAGCCACGATACGGGCAAGCCCTGGGTGTCAATATTAAGTCAAATAAACGAGAAATGGCCTGAAATTGCTCTCCTTAAAGATACAAAGAAAAAGTGGGGTAAAGAATATGGCAAGTAAGAACAGGGAAGTACTAAATGTGGAAAAACCCAGAACAGGAATCATACATTCTCTTTAGAAATACATTTATATTTCATGGGGGGGGGGGGGCATTTGTTTGGGTCACACAGTTAAGTCAAAGACTAAGTAATAAATCAAAGAGTAATTAACACTCATAAGCTATCATTCAGCTATTATCAATGAAAGAGATAAAAATTACCATGTGTTATAGGTTAATACAGTTTTTATTACCTTAAAATGGTTGCTCTTAATTGAATTTCTTTTCCAAACTGATAAATATCTCATCTCATTTTAAGTACAAAAATGTCAATCTACCTATGGAAGATTAAACAGGAATGTACCAATGAAAAATTTAAAAATTACACTGCATTTAAAAGTTTGGTAATGAACACCTAAATTGATGGAAAGTGTGAAGGGTTGAAAAAAATAATGAGGGCCTGACCTGTAGTGGCGCAGTGGATAAAGCGTCAACCTGGAAACGCTGAGGTCGCCGGTTCAAAACCCTGGGCTTGCCTGGTCAAGGCACATATGGGAGTCGATGCTTCCTGCTCCTCCCCCCTTCTCTCTCTCTCTCTCTGTCTCCTCTAAAATACATAAAAAATAAAAATAATTTTAAAAAAAGAAAAAAAAAAAAAAAAGAAAAAAATAATGATGCTTAAGTAACTCCCACTAATGGAAAAGAAAACTAACAGAAACCTCCTGGAGAATGCTGGCTTGGGAGCCCAGCCTAGAAAAGGAATGGGAACAAGTCCCTCTCTCAAAGCACTCAGTGGGTGGAATTTACTAATCTAACGGGGGGGTGGGGGGTGGGGCGCAAGACACAGGAAATCAAGCATAATAAAATTTTCAGCATTTTAAAGCTCATATTTATAAATATATAAATGTAATAAAAATAAGACAATGGAAAGGATAAACATCAACCTCAGAAACCTTAAGCAAATTTGGTGAAATAAGAGTTCTTAAACTTGAAGGTTAATTTCATGGGTGTTCATTATGTTATTCTCTGTACTTTTGCATTATTTGAAATATCACTGCCTGACCAGGTGGTGGTGCAATGAATAGATCATCGGCCTGGTATGCTGAGGATCCAAGTTCGAAACCCTGAGGTCACTGGCTCGAGTGCAGGGCTCACCAGCTTGAGCATAGGATCATAGGCATGACCCCATAGTCATTGGCTTGAAGCCCAATGTCACTGGCTTGGCTGGAGATCCCCCCTCCCCAGGCACATATGAGAAAGCTATCAATGAACAACTAACGTGCTGCAATGAAGAACTGATGCTGCTTATCTCTCTCCCTTCCTGTCTGTCTGTCTGTCTCTCTCTCTCTTTCCCTTTCTCTTCGTCTCTCACTAAAAAAAAAAATAAATTAATTAAAAGAAAATAAATATTACCTAAAACCCTAAACAAAAAGTTTTATGATCATTAGTGATCACCAGTTTCATTTAGCCCAAATGTTCAAATTATGACTTGAACAACTACCAAAATACAAGGTTGATAATACATGTTTTGTTTGTGCTCCACTATGCTGATTATGGTTTAAGCTACTGCTAATAATCTAGATGATTCAATCAAAATATTTACAAAGCTATTTAATAGAAAAAAATAAAATACTGCCAACGTAGAGCAGTGGACAGTAGGCAGATGACAACTGCATTGATCTTGATGAGTGCAGCACCTCTAAAACGTGAATACCTTTTAGCACAAGGATTTAATGACCACATACATTGCCAGCGTAGCCCGAAGTGTTTACTAAACTGAAAGTCAAAATCACACTCTGTCATCGGCCTGTGAGCATCTCATCTCACAATATTTGAACTCACTGAGTGGGAGAAACAAAACATACAACATAATATGATTACATTTAAGATACAAAAGTAATTCTTTTGAATTCTTCCTTAATTAAAAACAAACTCAAAATAACCTAATGATTATGTCTTTATAATCTGGATAAAACTAAATGTCGTCTTTTTTCCAACAGCTTCACATCTTGTAGCCAACATGAAGTTCAACTTCAAACCACACCCTTTCAAAAACAAAACTGCAAATTTAAGATCTCAAAACGTCACCAGTCTATTTTAGAACACTGAACAAGAAATTTCTCTTTAGAACATAAGAGATGAGAGAATAAACTTTGTCCCTGGCTTATTGGTAACTAATATATATGAAGCATTATTACGGTTCCCAATGCATTTATCTGCATCCTTCAGAAGTCAGTCTGTAAACTGGCATGGAGCTTTATCCATTTTTTAAATCAGGAAATTATTACCAGATTTATCCCAGTTGATTAATATGACAGCAGATTTTCAGGGAACCTGGACATAAGTCTGGTATGTCACTTTATTTTATTTTATTTTTGACAGGATCTGTACTTTGCAGCTTGGCTTCCAGAGAAATCAGGCCATAATTAATATTTCAAAGACATGGGAGCTGATACTTCTGCTGCAGTAAGTAGTTCATTTACGCTGGCATGGTTTCCTTCCAATTCCTTATTTGTAAAAAGCATATCTCTGGCTGAGTTGACCTAGATCATTTTCTGTTTTAAAATTTTTTGGAGGGGAGGGAGAGAATTAAAGTCCTGAATTCTCACCTAAATTAACTAATGCAAAGCATGGTACTTTGCCCAGCATGCTGCTTTGTAATCATATTGGACCTGCAGTTTTGAGACAGTTTCCTGTGGCCTTTCAACAGCTGAACCCACGACTAACTGCTGTCAATAAGTTACCCCTCCTTGGTGCACATAATGGGGCAGATTGTATATGAAAAATATGAAATGCATCTAGCTCCCATGTGTCTTCTCTGTCAGGCACAGCACTATGCATGCAGACATCTAAGCGTCTGAAAGAGGTTCAAGCGGAACCAAGAAGTCAGGGTCAGACTCTAGACCTAAGATTTGGACCATTGACAATGCTCCCAAATCAGAGATACGCAACAAGCACTCAAAGATTTCTACAATTACTGATGATAATTTGACTTCTCTCCTTTGATGTAATATCCTGCATTTGCTTCTGATCACCAACAAATGCAGGGTAGGAACAAGTCTTGTACCTTATGAAGGCAAGGCTTTATGTAATGAAAAGAACTACTGCAAAATATTGTGATGAAGTGCTTCACAACTGCACAAATTTGGATAACGTGAATTCATAAATAAAGAATTTACATATAAGCAAACAGGCACCCAAACTCCTGTGATTTGTGGCTGGCCAGCTTTGCAGGCAGACTTGCTTTAATGACCTCATTAACCTTGTAACGATTCAACTTCACATTTCACAGGGCCGATTATTTTTTTGGACCCAACTAATACTATCATGTCAGTGTTTCACTGTGCCACCTAAGAGATTATTTTTAAATTGGCTAGCTAGGTAGCACAATTATGACCCACCCTTTAGTTTAGTTCATAGATTTAAATAAAATGACCATAAGACATGATACATGAAACAACAAACTAATTGAATTACACAAATGGAGACAAACCGTAATGCAAATTTCTTTAGCATACCACTTACTGCCATCTCACTGATTTCTCTTATGCAACTTCTTAAGATTTTGTTCAATACTTCTCTAACTTCTTATACAGTGTGTCCATAAAGTCATGGTGCACTTCTGACCGGTCACAGGAAAGCAACAAAAGACTACAGAAATGTGAAATCTGCACCAAATAAAAGAAAAACCCTCCCAGTTGCTGTAGGATGATGTGGCAGCATGTGCACATGTGCAGATGATGACGTAACACCGTGTATACAGCGGAGCACCCACGACCATGCCAGTCGAGACGTGGACGGTACAGAGCAAAGTTCAATGTGTTCTGTAGCTCGCTAAATTCTAATCCATGACCAAAGTGCGACGTGAATATCAGCGCGTTTATAACGAAGCGCCACCACATAGGAATAACATTACTCGGTGGGATAAGCAGTTGAAGGAAACCGGCAGTTTGGTGGAGAAACCCCGTTCTGGTAGGCCATCAGTCAGTGATGAGTCTGTAGAGGCTCTACGGGATAGCTACCTAAGGAGCCCTAAAAAAATCTGTGCGTGAGCCCACATCGAACTGCACTGAATAGGTATGAAACTGGGAGAGTTTTCCTTTTATTTGGTGCAGATTTCACATTTCTGTCGTCTTTTGTTGCTTTCCTGTGACCAGTCAAAAGTGCACCATGACTTTACGGACACACTATATTTACGTGTCAGCATCACAATGCAGCACCAGGCCACAGTTTCAAGTACTAAGGCCAGCTACTTCATATGATACAGAAAATTTTTCCTGGGTTAGCCTTTGAATGAAGGATATAATGAAAGCAAAGAATAGATAGAGAAGGCCATTTGAATAGTCTGGTGACACAATGAGAATAAATGATTTAAAAATCAACTAGTTGATTCATCTTACATTGAACATTTGAATCATTTTAAGAAAAGCAATGTGCCTGACCAGGCAGTGGTGCTGTGGATAGAACATCGGAGTGGGATGCTGAGGACCCAGGTTCAAAACCCAGAGGTCGCCAGCTTGAGCGCAGGCTCATCCAGCTTGAGCGCGGGATTGCTGGGTTGAGCGTGGGATGACAGACATGACCCCACGGTTGCTGGCTTGAGCCCAAAGGTCACTGGCTTGAAGCCCAAGGTCACTGGCTTGAGCAAGGGCTCACTCGCTTTACTAGAGACCCCAGGTCAAGGCACATATGAGAAACCAGTTGATGAACAAGCAATCAATGAACTAAAGTGCCACAACGAAGAATTGTTGCTTCTCATCTCTCTCCCTTCCTGTCTGTCCTTGTCTATCCCTCTTTTTGACTCTCTGTCTCTGTCAAAAAAAAAGTTTTAGAGGAAGAGTCTCAGTTCAAAGGTGCAGAGAAGGAATGGTAAAACATGACATGCCAGCACAGTATTGCCGTGCATGTGGATGACGATAACCAGTAACACACATGTAATCCTGAAATCATACCTTTAAAATTCAGTTTCTGAGATATGATCACATATACCTACAAAACCCCAACCATTTCCTGATCTCACCTAAAATGATTCGGTTTATTAGTCTTCTAAAAGGAAAAGAATTACTTTAACATCTTAAGTTAAAAAGAAAAATGGGCCTGACCTGTGGTGGCAGTGTATAAAGCACCGATCTGAAACGCTGAGGTTGACCTGGTCAACCTGGAACACTGAGGTCAACCTGGAATATTGAAGTCACCAGTTTAGAACCCTGGGCTTGCCTAGTCAAGGCACATATAGAACTTGATGCTTTTTGCTCCTAATCCCCCCCCCCCCAATGAATAAATATAAAACAAAGAAAAAATGGACTTTCCCTATCTTTATTGCAATTTATCCTAACTCTGGGGGGAAGGGAATATCAAAGAACCATTTGAAAATCTGGTGAAAGCTGTAACTCCTCTCAATAAAATAAAACAAAAATTAAAAAACACTGCAGAGGCCCTGGCCGGTTGGCTCAGTGGTAGAGCATCGTCTCGGGTTCGATTCCCCGCCAGGGCACACAGGAGAAGCGCCCATCTGCTTCTCCACCCCTCCCCCTCTCCTTCCTCTCTGTCTTTCTCTTCCCCTCCCACAGCCCAGGCTCCATTGGAGCAAAGATGGCCCGGGTGCTGGGGATAGCTCCTTGGCCTCTGCCCCAGGCGCTAGAGTGGCTCTGGTCGCAACAGAGCAACGCCCCGGAGGGGCAGAGCGTCGCCCCCTGGTGGGCGTGCCAGGTGGATCCCGGTCGGCGCATGCGGGAGTCTGACTGCCTCCCGTTTCCAGCTTCAGAAAAATACAAAAAAAAACAAACAAAAAAACACAAAACAAAACACTGCAGACACTCAAGTCTCCTTGATTTTGTAAACTATTTCTAATCTATAGAACTATTTCAAGTGTCTGAATATTTCTGTGAATTATAACTGTCTAGGAGTTAGAATTCCCCAGAATCAGAACCCTTGATAGGGAACTGAGTGTAAATAATTGACTTGGGAGGTGGACAAGTGCGATAGGCGAGGGAAAGAAGACCATACAGGGCACATTAATGAGTAGCTGCTGCTGTGAGCAGTGGGTGTCACACCCACTGAGGATTTCTGGGATCCTGCAGAGGGCAGGCCTCAGAGAGATCTCAACTATTGGGTAAAGAAGTTGGGCTACTGGTTCAATTCCCTCTAGTTAATAGCTATGGGCTGCTTCTAGGGGTAGTAATTTCTTGACATTTCTGACCTGACCCAATACTCGTGGCATAGAAAGCCTTCATGCTCTAAGTCCCAGGGGCTTGCATTTAGGAAGCTGTTGGGTCAAAAGACAATCAGTGGGTGGCAAGTGCCATAGGAGAAGGGCAGGACACAGAATGTGCCACCACCATTAACTACAACAAGAAAAATGCCCTTACTAAGATCAGAATGCAAACTACAAGCACTTACTGAGCGCCCATTCCTGCCACAAACTCTGTTGGGCACAGATGATTTTAAAAAGGAATAAAGTCAGTTTCATGACTTCTAGTCCACAATTTATTATATTTTTTTTATTCATTCATTTTAGAGACGAGAGGAAGAGAGAGAGAGAGGAGAGACAGAGAGAGAGAAGGGGGGGAGGAGCTGGAAGCATCAACTCCCATATGTGCCTTGACCAGGCAAGCCCAGGGTTTCGAACCAGCGATCTCAGTATTTCCAGGTCGACGCTTTATCCACTGCGCCACCACAGGTCAGGCCTAGTCCACAATTTAGTGTGGAGATAACACATAGACAGGTTATTGCAAAATAAAACAGTTCTAATAGAAGGATTTAAAAGTAGGGATGGAGTTCTGGCATTTCAAGTGGAAAGATTATCCCCTGCAAAATAGGTTTGTTTGTTTTTTGTTTTTTATATAGTTTTTTAGATTTTATTCATTCATTTTGGAGAGAGAAGAGAAAGAGACAGAGAGAGAGAGAAAGGGGCAAGAGCAGGAAGCATCAACTCCCATATGTGCCTTGACCAGGCAAGCCCAGGGTTTCGAACCGGCGACCTCAACATTTCCAGGTTGACGCTTTATCCACTGTGCCACCACAGGTCAGGCTGCAAAATAGTTTTAATAGTAAATAACAGTTCTTCCAGGAGTAAGGAAGAAAGAGCAGAGAGCTCACCCTAAGAACAGCAACAAAAACACCAATCAGCCAATCCAAATTTTTTCAACCCATCAGAGAGCTGAAAACTCATTATAACCAAGTAACCTAATGAAATAAAGAAGAGGCACTTTCAAGGATGAACTTGCTTACCTGGAGCAGATGTTGCTAAATGTTAAAAAAAGAGCTAGACTTTTTACCATATTGGTAAATGCTACAGTAGGCAAGCAAGAGACCATAGAACGCCTCATGGCCACCACAGACAAGGGGCAAATTTACACTCAGGTTCCGCCCCCCACCCCTTAATCCCCGTGGACCTCCCAGCTGCTAACATAAGAACTTGCCAGAGCCCTAGATAGTCTCCCCCCAAAGCAGGCCCGACCAAGACCAGCCATTGTGAGAAAGACAGACTCCCACCTGGATCCCTCTCATCTCGACTATGGAACAAAAGCCTTAAAACTGCTGAGGGAAGGAAGCAAACAAACAGAACCCTGTCTTCCTTAGGACACTGCAGCTGGGAATTTCCAAAAGTAGCTATGTCACACCATTTTATGAACAGTCTAACTTAAAAACAGACACACTTCAAGACCTGGGTCTCAATCCTAACCTTCAGCCAAGCCACAAAATTAAGCCCCACCTCCACAAACAGCACGAGCCACTGAGGATAGATGAATCTTTTAGAGTCTTAGAGACGAAGAAGAGAAATCCACAGTCAACGAGGGGGCTTTAGTAGAAGAAAAGTTTGAAGATGATGGTTTGAATATGGTTATGGATGCAGCAAGAAAGTCAAAGAATAGGGTTGATAATAATCAGGGAGTTAGGACTGGTTATAAATCACTTAGCATCACTTCTCTTCTGAATGTTGCATCAGTGTAGTTGCTTAGACATGCAAGTTTAATTTTGTTTAAAACAGGGGTAAAATCCTACATGAATAGATTCCTGGACTAAATTTAGTATCAGATTTAATCTTTACAGTCAAGAACAATTAAATTGTCTGCTCATATTTTCTGGATCGTGAGAGCTATTCACACTGAAAGTCTAACATTTTGCTTGTAGTAAAAAAAAAACCCTTCAAGTGCTGACATGAAGAATCATGCTTTATTTTAAATTGTGCACATCACTGCAGTAACAGAAGCTCATCACACATATGAGAGAAGACACACTGGGAGTAGGATTCATCTCTTCCTTAGTTGATTTGACAGAAGTAGTAGCATACAACCTAAACATCAATGAACGCCTGTTTTAATATTTCTCCCATCTTATTCATTGTTATGAAATCAGGATAATTTCCTTCTTCTATTAACTGCCCTTTATTGAACTAAGCATTATTTCAAAGAAAAGAAGCAGTAGTCATTAAAAGTAATTCTATTTTAGATACCACATTAAACTTAACAAAGGCATTTAAACACTTCTGATTACTGAAAAATTAAACATGCTTAAATTATTCAGTCTCATTCTAGAGATAGCCAAATGATTTCTAAAAGATATAGAGTAGTCTGACCAGGCGGTGGCACAGTGGATAGAGCGTCGGACTGGGATGCGGAGGATCCAGGTTCGAGACCCCGAGGTCGCCAGCTTCAGCGCAGGCTCATCTGGTTTGAGCAAAAATTCACCAGCTTTTCTAGCAAGGGGTTACTCGGTCTGCTGAAGGCCCGCGGTCAAGGCACATATGAGAAAGTAATCAATGAACAACTAAGGTGTCACAATGCGCAACGAAAAACTAATGATTGATACTTCTCATCTCTCTGTTCCTGTCTGTCTCTGCCTAACCCTCTCTCTGACTCTGTCTCTGTAAAAAAAAAAAAAAAAAAGGTCAGCAAAAAAAAAGATATAGAGTAAAAATATATTCTTCAATTCTTTCTCTACTCCAAAAAACTTTTATAGAGCTCAGTATAAAACTAAAAGTTAAAATGAACCCTAAAAAGGTGAATGTAAAGCTAGCTTCAAACTGACTATATGTTCTAATGTCTATGCAATCAGATTGAGTCCAACCAGACCTGCTCACTAGATACAGCCTATACTTGCCTTCTGAGGAGGGATAAACACCTAATCTCTTTTTTTTTTTTGTATTTTTCTGAAGCTGGAAACGGGGAGAGACAGTCAGACAGACTCCCGCATGCGCCCGACCGGGATCCACCCCGCACGCCCACCAGGGGGCGACGCTCTGCCCCTCCGGGGCGTCGCTCTGTTGCGACCAGAGCCACTCTAGCGCCTGGGGCAGAGGCCAAGGAGCCATCCCCAGTGCCCGGGCCATCTTTGCTCCAATGGAGCCTCAGCTGCGGGAGGGGAAGAGAGAGACAGAGAGGAAGGGGGGGGGGGTGGAGAAGCAAATGGGCGCTTCTCCTATGTGCCCTGGCCGGGAATCAAACCCGGGTCCCCCACATGCCAGGCTGACGCTCTACCGCTGAGCCAACTGGCCAGGGCCTAAACACCTAATTTCTTAAAAGCAATGAAAAGTAAGACTATAAGATATAGCACAGATTTGTTATACATTAAGTGATAAAAACATGAAATATCAAGATATATCCATTTAAAGCAATTCAGATTGTAACTCAGCATAATTTTTTGCTGTGAAGATAGTTTATGAAAATTTTTAAATCAGATAAAATTTGTGTCCTATAAATCAGCATTAAAAGAAAAAAAATAAGGAAAAGGGAGAAACGTTGCTTTAATTATCCTATACTTGGTAAACCAGGCGATACTCTACGTACTCTATGAATTATATTTTGCAGGTATACCCAAATTTCTATGTATTCCAGGCAGTTTTTCATTTTAACTTCTAAAGCAAAATTGCAAATCAAAGATGTTCAGCACAGCCTGGCTGGAAGTGGTGCAGTGAACAGAGCATTGACCTGGGACACTGAAGTCACAGGTTCGAAACCGAGAGGTTGCTGGCTTCGGTGTGGGCTCGTGGGCTTGAGCACAGGCTCACCAGCTTGAGCGTGGAATCATCATGAGCCCACGGTCACTGGCTTAAAGCCCAAAGTGACTGGATCACCTGCAGCCTCCCGGTCACGGCATGTATGAGAAGCAATCAAGGAACAGCTAAAGGGCCGCAACTACAAGTTGATATGGCATCACCTTCTCATCTATCTCTCACACACACACAAAAAAAAGATGTTTAGCACAATTTTTTCCCTCTTTACCCTCAGATTCATGGAAAAGTTTTAATACAAGCTTCTTGAGAATAACCCTTCATAGGTTGCTGCCACTATGGGTCTCAGCATGCAGACTGGAGGAGAATATATGGCTTCTGGCAAACAAAGTTACTACATAGATGAAGACAAACCTTTCTGTAGTCAGCAATGACATTTCTGGAATCTCTGAGGCACAGTAGCTACTATAATATCGTTTCTAAAAGCTAACATCTTTCGTATAGAAATGTAAACAAAGGGACTAGGCCACATTCATTTCCATTAACCTCCAACGCCCAGTACTGGGCCTCAGAAATAAATGATTTTTGACAAGAATTCACTGAATTCTATTGAAAATTTCAAAACATAAGCCCAATACAAAGGTTTTTTAAAACCTGATTTTTTTTTTTTTTTTTTTTTTTTTTTACAGAGACAGAGAGAGAGAGAGAGTCAGAGAGAGGGACAGATAGGGACAGATAGACAGGAATGGAGAGAGATGAGAAGCATCAATCATTAATTTTTCGTTGTGGCACCTTAGTTGTTCATTGATTGCTTTCTCATATGTGCCTTGACTGTGGGGCTACAGCAGACCAAGTAACCCCTTGCTCAAGCCAGCGACCTTGGGTCCAAGCTGGTGAGCCTTGCTCAAACCCAATGAGTCCGCACTCAAGCTGGCGACCTCAGGGTCTCGAACCTGGGTCCTCCGCTCTCGATCCCAGTCCAACGCTCTGTCCACTGAGCCACCGCCTGGTCAGGCTAAACCTGATGAGATTTTAAACAAAGGCAAAAATAATATCACATTCTTGTACATCAAATGCCTTCCATAATTCATTAATCAAATATTTGCTAATAAACAATAACTATTTTGTTTCAGTATGTATAATTAAACCAGAAACTCAACTTACAGTATATTTTAATAATGTTTAAGAGTTATTGACTCTTTTTACTCCTCACTGTGACTCTCTTCTTATAATTTTTGTTCGTGAAATATACCATCTACTTTATAGAGTTATTAGAGGGACTAAGTGAATATTAATATAATACTTTGGAAACTGGAATGCTATGTTATTTTGCTTTGTTACTCTAAAAGCATCTACTATCTTATTTTATTTATAACTGGTCTCAGCTATTCTCTATACCAGTTTTAACAGAATTTTCTGCAATAGAAATACTCTGTACCTGCCTATTACTACTAGAGCCACTTGCTTTATGTGGTTATTCAGCACTTAATATGTGGCTAGTGTAGATAAGAAACTAAATTTTTCATTTAAAAATTTAAATAGCTTATGTGGTCAGTGGCTACTATATGGACATCACAACTCTATATGTTTAGAAGCATATAATTTTTTTATTGTTAAAAACTTCAAGAGATAAAACTTCATTTTCTCAACCAGCTTTCACTCTTTTCAATGTGGGACAATACTATACCAAAATAAAAGACAACAACTTAGATAAGCAAAACCCCACTTCATACTGCATGTTTGGCAAATGAGGTCTTTAAAAACAAACCATCAAAACTCCATTTCAATGTAGCTTATTTGGCAAATGAGGTCTCCAAAAAAATCTAAATGATATGTAACAAAGACAGGCACATACTAGGTGCTTAGAAAATAACTACTAATGAAAAAAAGGACAAATGAGAGGCTTTTTATGTGTGTATATCTCATTGTGCCCGAATGAGAGGTTGACCTTGTCCTCCAACATCCCCCAAAAACACAACCTCTACTTCCTTGGTGACTTCTACTTGAAACATTTTAGTGTAAGCAGTTATTTTGAATAGCAAATGTACAAGACAAGAGCCCTTTCCTCAAGAAACTAAAATCTACTTGAAGAGACAAAAGTTAACCAGTAGAAAGTAACAGCCTGACACAACAGCAGAAAAATTAACCGCTATGAAGAGTTTATCATTATAAGCCAGAAAACAAGTAAAGACTTTTGGAAAAGAAGACAGAACCATCAGTCAGCCAGAATGGTTTGAGGTCACACACACACTAAGAAGGATTTGAACTAGGTCTGGAAGGACTGCAAAGATTTAAACGAAGAGTGCAGGAAGGCAGGGAACAGTGAGTAGAAACTACTTTCGCTGATATGGAATGTTCAGGAAAAAGAGTAATTATAATTAGGGTTTGAGTGTGAAGAGTCTGAAATGGTAGGCAGCTAAGCAATCCTGCAGGGTAAACAATGGGGAATCACTAAAAGTTAAGAGGGTAGAGGGACAAACTAAGGTTATAAACAAAGTATTTAATTATTCATTCACCCAAAGCAGGCATCTGGTGCTTAATATATGTCAGATATTGCTAGGTGAGAGAATTGCAATGATGGCTGTGGCATACGTTAGTTCTCACCTGGGCAGGGCCCAAAACAGAGCCAGGAACAGAGAAACAACTACAATATGATGTGACCTGTTCATAGCTGAGTTATGTGCAAAGTACTAAGAAGCACAAATGGGAAGCTTTCAATGTGAGAGGAGGGCCAAGGAAGGCTTCACTAAGAAGGGATCATTTAGACCAGCGGTTCTCAACCTGTGGGTCGCAACCCCTCAACCTGTGGGTCGCGACCCAGTCGGGGGTTGCGACCCACAGGTTGAGAACCGCTGATTTGGACCTTCAGAAGAAAACCATAGACTCTCCAGGTAGAGAAGCATACTAGTTACATTCAGAAGAGCCTTCAAGAAATATACAACTTGTTGGAAAGATCATACTCCTGCAAATTAAAGGGCTCTAAGGTTATATCACTCAAATATATATAGAGAACCAAAATATTGAAAGCAGTATTAAAGAAGAATGCTATTGTATAGCTGTTTTAGTATTGATCATGGCCGTCAACTGTTCTCTTAGCTATGATTTCAGAGACTACAAATGCTAAATCATTGATAAGAATATTAGAATAGAATACAGAACAAGATGGAAAGTAAAACTAATTAAATGAGCTGGTGGCATATTAAACTATAAAGAGAAATATATTTGACATTCAAGGTAGAAAATGAAATCAGATTATCAGTTATGTTAGGCCAGACATCATTTCAACGTTTTCCTCCAGCAGAAAATGTATACTATAGGAGATGACGTCAGAGTAATGGCGGGGTAGGAAGCGATACCGATAAATCTCCCCCAAAACTCAACAAGATCTTCAACCAGAAACAGAAAAACCTATACTTGGAGCTTCCAGATGCTTCGCAATACACCCAAAGGGCCACGACAATCAAAACAGCATGGTATTGGCAGAAAAATAGACACTCAGACCAATGGAACAGAATAGAAAGTCCAGAAATAAAACCACATATATATAGTCAAATAATTTTTGATAAAGGGGCCAACAACACACAATGGAGAAAAGAAAGCCTCTTCAATAAATGGTGCTGGGAAAACTGGAAAGCCACATGCAAAAGAATGAAACTGGACTACAGTCTCTCCCCCTGTACAAAAATTAACTCAAAATGGATCAAAGATCTAAACATAAGACCTGAAACAATTAAGTACATAGAAGAAGACATAGGTACTCAACTCAGGGACCTGGGTTTTAAAGAGCATTTTATGAATTTGACTCCAATGGCAAGAGAAGTGAAGGCAAAAATTAATGAATGGGACTACATCAGACTAAGAAGTTTTTGCTCAGCAAGAGAAACTGATAACAAAATAAACAGAAAGCCAACTAAATGGGAAATTATTTTTTCAAACGACAGCTCAGATAAGGGCCTAATATCCAAAATATACAAAGAACTCATAAAACTCAACAACAAACAAACAAACAATCCAATAAAAAATGGGAAGAGGATATGAATAGACACTTCTCCCAGGAAGAAATACAAATGGCCAACAGATATATGAAAAGATGCTCATCTTCTTTAGCTATTAGAGAAATGCAAATCAAAACGGCAATGAGATACCACCTCACACCTGTTCGATTAGCTGTTATTAGCAAGTCAGGTAACAGCAAATGTTGGAGAGGCTGTGGAGAAAAAGGAACCCTCATACACTGTTGGTGGGAATGTAAAGTAGTACAACCATTATGGAAGAAAGTATGGTGGTTCCTCAAAAAACTGCAAATAGAACTACCTTATGACCCAGCAATCCCTCTACTGGGTATATATCCCAAAAACTCAGAAACATTGATACGTAAAGACACATGCAGTCCCATGTTTATTGCAGCATTGTTCACAGTGGCCAGGACATGGAAACAACCAAAAAGCCCATCAATAGATGACTGGATAAAGAAGATGTGGCACATATACACTATGGAATACTACTCAGCCATAAGAAATGATGACATCGGAACATTTACAGCAAAATGGTGGGATCTTGATAACATGATACGAAGCGAAATAAGTAAATCAGAAAAAAACAGGAACTGTATTATTCCATACGTAGGTAGGACATAATAGTGAAACTAAGAGACATTTATAAGAGTGTGGTGGTTACGGGGGGGAGGGGGGAATGGGAGAGGGATAGGGGGTGGGGAGGGGCACAAAGAAAACAAGATAGAAGGTGACAGAGGACAATCTGACTTTGGGTGGTGGGTATGCAACATAATTGAATGACAAGATAACCTGGACTTGTTATCTTTGAATATATGTATCCTGATTTATTGATGTCACCCCATTAAAAAAATAAAATTATATAAAAAAAAAATGTATACTATAATCATGCAAAAAGCAGGAAGAAAATTAGGGAGGAAATGAGAGAATAGTGCTGTGTTGAAAATGCCTTCAATTCTAGGAAAGAAAAAGGAACCCTTGTCTTTAAAAGTATCAGATGTGCTTGTTGTCTTCCACCTGACAACTGGATCGATTCCAATTACATATAAGGATACTGTCTTCATGTTACATCCCCGCTGTGCCTTTTACCATGGCACACAATAAACTTCTTTTTGTCAAAAATATTACCTACAATTGTTTACCTCATACATCAGTAAGATTCTGAAAGAGCCAACATTAACAATTACATTTTAAAATACAGAATTGTTATTGGAAATTAAAGACATCTTATGTCTAAAACAAAACAAATAACAGGGCCCTGGCTGGGTATCTCACTGGGTTAGAGCATCATCCCAACACACCAAAGTTGCAGGTTTGATCCTCAATCAGGGCACATACGAGAATCAACCAATGAATGTATAAGTGGAACAACAAATTAATGTTTCTTTCTCTCTCCCTTCCTCTCTCTCTCTAAAAACAAGTTAAAAATATATACTACTTTAAAATAAAAAATAAAATGGTGGAGTTTTGCTTAAAAAAAAGGTAAACTTAGGAGGTAATATTTGCAAAACACTCCATAACAGAAGATCAAAGACTTAATAAACAAATTTTGTAACTTACTGAAACGATAAACCTAACTTTTAAATTACTAAGTTCTTATTTAATTGTGTATAATTATAGAAAGAAAACTTTAAAAAATTATAATTTAAGCCCGCAATTGCATTGAGGCATTCCCCCCCCAAGAGAAACATAAACTTATGATAACCCAAAAACTTGTACACAGATATTTATAGCAGCTCTATTTGTAAGTTGAAAATTATTATAATTTTTTTTTTTTTTTACTTTTTTACAGGAACAGAGAGAGAGTCAGAGAGAGGGATAGATACGGACAGACAGGAATGGAGAGAGATGAGAAGCATCAATCATCAGTTTTTCGTTGCACCACCTTAGTTGTTCATTGACTGCTTTCTCATGTGTGCCTTGACCATGGGCCTTCAGCAGACCCAGTAACCCCTTGCTCGAGCCAGCGACCTTGGGTCCAAGCTGGTGAGCTTTGCTCAAACCAGATGAGCCCACGCTCAAGCTGGTGACCTCAGGGTCTTGAACCTGGGTCCTCCGCATCCCAGTCCGACACTCTATCCACTGTGCCACCGCCTGGTCAGGCAAAAATTATTATAAATTGAAAATAAACTATGCAGATGTCCTTCAACAAGCAGAATAGTTAAGCAAACTGTGGGACATCCTATTATGGAATACTACGCAGCAATAAAACAGAAGAGAATATTGGTACATGTAACAACCTTGATAAATTGGTAGGACTTAATGCTGAATGAACAAGAAAAACCTTTGAAGTTACATTTTGCATGATTCCATTTATATAACAATCTGAATATAACAAAAGTTTGGAAACAAAGGACAATTAGTGGTTGCTAGGGATTACAGAGGAGTTGAAGATGGAAGAAGAGTGAAGGAGTGGCTACAAAAGGGCAACACAAGCCTGTACCCCTGTAGTGAAAGAAACCTTCTGTATCTCGACAGTATCAGTGTCAATACCCTGGTTGTGATACTGTCCGACAGTTCTGCAAGATGTCACCATTGAGGGAAACTGGGTAAGGGCTACACAGGATCTCTGTATTATTTCTTAAAACTGCATGTGAATTCATCATCACTTCATGATTAAAAGTTTAGTTTTTCAAAATTATAATTTATGCAATTTTTATCGTAGAATTTTTATGATTTTATCAAATCATAATTTATGCAAATTTTATCATAGGGACTAAAATTTTAAAGAGTATTTCTAACCACACAGTTAAAATCAAAGAAAGATTTGCTACACTCACTAGGTCAAACAAGCTATGAAATTTCCTATTTTATTACTTTTAATGTTTATGTAACTTTATAGTACTAATTACTTTACTCATGTCTTTTTAGTAACATTTTTCCTTTGAAAAACTTCCTGTGCTTAAAATTACATCTACCTTTCACCTCAACTCATGAGCTAAGTACACAAAAGGTATTACTAGTTCACAAAAAGCAAAGGACACTGAAAGTTTGCTTCCTGTCACACCGCCAGTCTGACCAAGCAAGGTGGTCTTGGTGCTTGATAGCAGCATATGAATAGTTTGAGAAAGAGAACTATGTCAACTTTTCTAACCATAATTACAATCCAAGCAATTATGGTTAAAATGAATATGAATCAATCCATTTAAAAGATGATAATTAACATTTTAGTAAGGAATTTGATATAATAAATTATTTACCTAACAAATTGTATTACAAAGGTAAAGGTAATTGTTTTTGACATGTTTTCCATTAAAACATGCATGATAAATAGTTTTGAGGATCTAGGAACAAATGGTTTACAAAAGGAAAGAGGGCCAGTGTTAGGCAGAGAGAAATTTATCCAAGAGAAGTAAAGGTATGCCAAGATTACTGTTCAAAACTCCACTCATTCATTTATGGTATCTATATAGAAAGACGATAGGCTGAGATATCATGCTCAAAGACAAAGCCCCTGTAATCATGCTGGCTCAGGGAAGTAGGCTGTGGGAACATGGAACCAATATCCTCCCATTACATTTTAGGATGGTGAATTTATACATTATGTTGCTTCTATGGAGATTGTATTCAGAGTTCCAGACAAATGACTCACACAAAAATATTTCAGAAGGTTGACACCTGTCAATATAATGTCCACAATTTCAGACTGACATATTTTTCAGCCGCTGACAGTCTGAAGTACACTTTTTTTTTTTTTTTTTCTTTTTTCTTTTTTCTGAAGCTGGAAACAGGGAGAGACAGTCAGACAGACTCCCGCATGCGCCCGACCGGGATCCACCCGGCACGCCCACCAGGGGCGGTGCTCTGCCCATCCTGGGCGTGGCCATATTGCGACCAGAGCCACACTAGCGCCTGAGGCAGAGGCCACAGAGCCATGCCCAGCGCCCGGGCCATCTTTGCTCCAATGGAGCCTCGGCTGCGGGAGGGGAAGAGAGAGACAGAGAGGAAAGCGCGGCGGAGGGGTGGAGAAGCAAATGGGCGCTTCTCCTATGTGCCCTGGCCGGGAATCGAACCCGGGTCCTCCGCACGCTAGGCCGATGCTCTACCGCTGAGCCAACCGGCCAGGGCTGAAGTACACTTTTAACAGCTGCGTTGTTTATCATGTCTCAAAATAATAGCAATTCTTGAGAAAGTCCAATTGGGTTTTGTGATTCTTTTTTCAGTGCTTTTTAAAAAATGACATTGTTGCTTATTTAGTCATTGACAAATTGACAATAAGTGGAAAATTCCCACCAGTGCATCAATCCGAGATTCAAGGTAACATTCAATGAGATCATTCATTCTAGCAGATGTCACAAGAGATTTTCAAAACATTCTTCCATTTATTTGTAACAACAGAATATTTGCAATGATAGATAATGTGTGGATTTACAAAAGCACAAAAATTGCATAAAGAATAAAGAAAAGCAAAAAACATGATAAACCAAAATACTGCTGTATGAAAATGAAAAAAAAAATGACTTCCTTAAATGCCATGTCTTGAGGTATAAATTATGATTATTCATAAATAATGCATTTTCTTCATAATCAATTATTTTACATAACCTATGTGGTAAAGTGTTTTTTAAAAAAGCTAAAATAATCACGTACATGATTAAAACCTTTTCTGAAACCACAATCTTATCGCTGATAAGGAGTATTTTTTCAAATGCAGGCTTTTTTTTAAAGAAAGCCACTGAGAGTTAATGCAGCTGTCTATCTAGATTTTGGTAATGTACCAAGTAACATGCACCTAAACTGTATGTTTAGCTAAAACCTAGCTAATACAAAATCATTTACAGCTCATCCCTAACACCTACAGAACAACTTTACATACACACACACACACACACACACACACACACACACACACACACACAAAGATTTCTAGGACAATTATTTTCCAGTTCACATGTCCTATCTTTCTTAACTAGATTGAAAAATTAATCAGATTCCTAAAAGGTAGAAACTGTCAATACTGAATCCAACACAGACTGCAGAAAATTTTTGTCCATGAGGTCTTGCACAATCTGACACAGAGCAAGGGACATTAATGAATGTTGGCTGAAGTCAAATGAATGACACATCTTTTAAATTAAGAGGTATCCAAAACAGAACACAATGACTCCAGATAATAGGTGAAGCATTACTTGTATTCAGTCCTCTAGCTTGGACCCCTGGTGATACTCAGGAAGATTACTTCTAACAAGATCAGTCTTTGTTTCCCATTCAACCCTGAGTACAGGTGTCAGAAAACATGATGCACTTCACTGCAAAGTGGTTATTATGGGTTTCCATTTTACAGGAGTGTTTACAATTCTCACGAAGGTGTGAAAACCAAACGGCCTATTCAAGTGTTTACTTTGATCATGACACTAAGAATTCATTTAATATTGCATACATTAGTTGTATAATTGATGCTCCTTTTTGAAAATAATATATTTATTGCATTAGAAAAGGGAAACAGCAATCTCAACATTTTAAAACTACTCTTAACGCATATATATGTAAATTCTACAGGGAATATCCCTCCCTCCCTTTTGTAGGGGAAAGTAAAATCTAGGAGAAATTCTCTTCATGGGATTTTTAAATTGCTTTTTATTTTTAAAAAATAAAAGAACCACAAATCCAAGAGCACTAATCCAAGTAAAGTATTATCCTGTTGAAATCCTCCACAATTTCTGAACACTGGTAGGATGTTTATACACAGAAAATTAGAGTTAAATGAAAAGTTATCTATATTCTATAATGAGATATGGATCAGATAATTTTTGTGAACATAAAGCTGATGGAAAAGTAACGTTTTCAGAGAAGCAACTGTCTTAGTTACTTAATTTCTTTAAGGACAATCAAAACAAAGCAAATGTTAAGTAGGTCTTTCTCATTTTAACAAGACTAGTCCCCTCAAACACCACCTAAATTCCCCTTCTATTTCTATCCAACTTTTGGAAAATGTAGTCAAAATCAAGGGCTAAGCCTCAAATATGCAAAGCAGAATGGCTGTTAACAAACGAATCTAGGAGAGTAGCCACTGACTCAGCCAGTATGAAGTCAGTTTGTCTGATTACAACACATATTTTTAGGAGCTTAGCATTTCAGGTATACACAATTTTAATTTCCCCCTTATCCTGGAGGGTAAATTGTAATCAGTTCTTGAGAAGACAGTACATTCTTGCTCAGGAAAAAAAAAAAGTAACCAAATGAGAATGCTTGATATTCTAAGTGTGGTGAAATAATAAGTACCCAAAAGACTTTAAGGAGAATCTAGTCTAACTCCTTCATTTTATAGATGAGAAAACTAGAGCTCAGGAGTTAAATTACTTGCACAAGAGATATACAGCAAGCCTCATAATATCTATTCAACCACTGTCTGTGGGTTTATTTCAAATACCTCCCAAATTTTTCTTCTAGTGTTTCTTGCTTTGGTAGTTTCCTGCCAATTTCAGGTGTCCTTAATTTTGGATAGAAAAGGCAGCTGAAAGAGTTAATTTACAGCCTGACTAGGTGGTGAGCAGTGGATAGAGCACTGGCCTGAGATGCTGAGGACCCAGGTTCAAAACTCCGAGGCTGCTGGCTTCAGTGCATGATCACCAGCTTGAGTGCAGAATCAGAGAGGGATCATAGACAAGACCCCCTAGCTTAGCTGGAGCCATAGCCACACCCCATACCCATCAAGACACATATGAGAAAGCAATAAACTAAGGTGTCCCAACTATGAGTTGATGTTTCTCATCTCTCTCCCTTCCAGTCTGCCTGTCCTTGTCTTTTCTCTCAAAAAAAAAAGTTAATTTATAAGTTGCATTTTAGTCCATAAATGAATTTCAGACACCACTTACCCACTGTCTTAAAAGTCTATTGGTGCCTGACCATCAGTGGCACAATGGATAGAGCGTCGGACTGGGACCCAGGTTTGAAACCCCAAGGTTGCTGGCTTGAGGGTAGGATCATAAACATGACACCATGATCTCTGGCTTGAGCAAGGGGTCACTCGCTCTGCTGCAGCACCCTCCCTCCCCAGCAAAGCACATATGAGAAAGCAATCACTGAACAACTAAGGAGCCGCAACAAAGAACCGATGCTTCTCATCTCTCCCTTCCTGTCTGTCCCTCTCTCTGTCAAAAAAAGAAAAAAAAAAGTCTATTGGTAAATAGATTGTGGGTATCTATGAAAAACTGTATTCCAAGTTCTAGGCTAGGCCCCCACAGTCTGCATATTACCCTGATAGCCCTCTTTCAACTACACATTTAACTTACCTTTCATGTATAATATGATTTTATGACCAAAAATCCACATCCACTCTAAATGCAACCTGGAATATTAGATAACAACTACTGTATTTTATGTAAATGCACCTGATAACGGGCTTTCTCTCTCCCTCTAAGCAGACAGATGCCTTCGTGGTGGTGGCTGTGTGTGCACATGTGAGGAGGTGGGGAGTGTCAGGCAAGAAGGGGATCCAGATTAGAGAAAAGCCCTGGCCGGTTGGCTCAGTGGTAGAGCGTCGGCCTGAAATGTGGAAGTTCTGGGTTCGATTCCCAGCCAGGGCACACAGGAGAAGCGCCCATCTGCTTCTCCACCCCTCCTCCTCCCCTTGCTTTCTCTCTTCCCCTCCTGCAGCCAAGGCTCCACTGGAGCAAAGTTGGCCAGGGCACTGAGGATGGCTCCATGGCCTCTGCCTCAGGCATTAGAATGGCTCTGGTTGCAATGGAGCAATGGCCCCAGATGGGCAGAGCATCGCCCCCTAGTGAGCACGCGGGTGGATCCCAGTTGGTCCCATGCAGGAGTCTGCCTCTCTGCCTCCCCATTTCTCACTTCAGGGGAAAAAAACCCAAAAAAACCCAGATTAGGGAAAATCAGATTAAACACCCTTATAATTTGCAAACCACTAAACTTATATTTAATACAGATGATAAATATAGAAGTCAAACATGCCTTGGCTATTAAAAAATGAGCATTACTGGGTCCCCTAGTCCCCTACCCTCCCTACCCCTAATTTGTAAATAATGGACTTTTTAAAGGCTATATAATATCTGCCTAAAGAAACTGGCATCTACCCAATCTGCAGGCATTACTCAGTTCAGGAAAAATGCCTCACAATGACATGACTTAAAATAATTCAGATACTTCCATACTTTAATTTAGTATATATTTTATAGTGTTAAAAATTTATAATCCAAATTCTAATGACATTTTATCATTTTCTTTAAATCATTATGAGCCATAATAAACTATAAAATAAGACTATGAGCAATAAAATGATCATCAATGTGGCTGACATTTATTGCTGTATCAAATAAAAATAAATCTAAATAATAAAAATTAAAAAATTAAAAACTTAAACCAATGACAAATGATGTGTCTGCAGTTTTCCAAGCTTAATTGAAGCGTACCATCACGTAATATCCCCAATTTGGTAATGGTAACATAACACTGGAAAGATTAACATAATTCCACTTAATTATTAAAGTAGCAATGTGAGCAACCTTTGAATGCCATACATCTCAACTGAACCCAGCAAGCACATGAATTATGGCTTAATCAATTAAGTCTTTGTGACTGAGAGCATGATGCCTGTTATTTTTTACTGTTGGGCATCAAACTGACCTGCCTGACTGCTATCATCACTTACTTGTAGTATATGAAGCCTTACATTTCAGGTACGCTTAATGTCTCTCTCTTTCTCTCCAAGTATTTGCAGTCAGTTTGGATGACAAAATAGTTACTTAATTTTCCAAACATATCCAATCCACTGATGTTATGTTTCAGATTCTTCTGTAGTGCAGAAAAGGCACTACACAAAAGCATTTAACACACTGAAGTAATTATCTTCTACACTGAAGCTGTGAAAGCAACTCCCAAAGTGACAGACCATTCCACGGATGTTTATGCCCTACACAGTGGTCGGCAAACTTATTAGTCAACAGAGCCAAATATCAACAGTACAACGATTGAAATTTCTTTTGAGAGCCAAATTTTTTAAACTTAAACTATATAGGTAGGTACATTCCTTATCCAGGTAGCGCCCACACGTGGTACTTTGTGGAAGAGCCACACTCAAGTGTCCAAAGAGCCGCATGTGGCTCATGAGCCGCAGTTTGCCAAACAGGACCCTAGAATAACTTCTACTGTATCTTCCAGTGAAGTATGAAGGTATAATGTCCATTTTAGACTTAAGCAACTTAGAGATTTACCTCTTGATTGAAAAAAAACCCACATTAAATTATAGGGCATTCTCGGCCCTGGCCAGTTGGCTCAGCAGTAGAGCGTCGGCCTGGCGTGCAGGGGACCCGGGTTCAATTCCCGGCCAGGGCACATAGCAGAAGCGCCCATTTGCTTCTCCACCCCACGCCCTTCCTCTCTGTCTTTCTCTTCCCCTCCCGCAGCCGAGGCTCCATTGGAGCAAAGATGACCCGGGCACCGGGGATGGCTCCTTGGCCTCTGCCCCAGGCGCTAGAGTGGCTCCGGTTGGTTGCGGCAGAGTGACCCTGGGGGGGGGGGCAGAGCATCGCCCCTGGTGGGTGTGCCGGGTAGATCCCAGTTGGGCGCATGCGGGAGTCTGTCTGACTGTCTCTCCCCGTTTCCAGCTTCAGAAAAATAAAAAAATAAATAAATAAATTATAGGGCATTCTCAAAATATCTTAATATTTCAAAGCAATGTGAGGGATTAGACTTACGAAGTGACTGGCATCATCCAGGGTATGAAAATTCTCTATCTAAATCAATCCCTGGTAAACAGCAAGGAAATCATTCAGTTTTAAAATTGGCAATAACTGGATTTTAAAAAATGATGTGGATTTAGAGTTTTTAATTAAATTTTCTTTTCCAATTTATAGAGCTCAAAAAATAAAGAAAATTGCATTTGTGACTTAATATAGGCCTCATGCAAATATTCAATGTCTTACAATTGCTAAAGTTTTTATTAAACTGATTTTGGTAGTAAATTCTTTAAGTTCAAATTATGACGTTAGAACTAGTCACAGAATTAGAATTGATTTATGCAGCTTGTAAATGCAGCAATAAAGTTGTTGTTTGCTTTTTTTTCCTGGATAAATGCTAGCTGCTCCCACTTTTTACCTACCTTCTCTTTTGCTTTCCATCACTACCTTGCTGCCCTATCTCCCTCCAAAAATAGTATAGATAAGAATTAAGATAACTGGATCCATTTAAAATCTTCAATATAACATATAAAACATGAAATGCCACACCTTTCCCCTACATAATAGTAGAATAGAGTGGGGAAGTAATGTACTCAAATACAATTTATGTTGTTTTCAACTGTGAACAATCACCTGTTTTAAAACTTCCTCTCTTTAAATATTTGTAACAAAGAGAATATATTGCTGAGAGCCTCCTTTACTTGAATAGGTAAAACCACTTTGCAGTCAATCCTGTATATACAGTATCTATATATACTCAAAGAAGTTATTTCAATCTCCAACATAGGAAACTAAATGTGCTTTTACTTTCTTACCTTCATTATCAAATCCAATAAGCTCATGTTAAACTCTGCTATAATATATTGTTACACGTAATAAGTTTCCTTTTGGCATCTACAAACATCTCCCAATATCCTGCATACTGTTGCTAATTATAATTAGAGTTAAACTTCTAAATTAGAAGGTCCACTTATTACGGATATACCTAAAACAAAATGTAGCAGCCAAAAGATACAACATTTCCCATTGTAAAGTTTTTGTGTGTTTTTTTTTCCCCTTTTATTTCTCCTTTCCATTGGGTCCTTAACTAAAAAGTACTCATACTTTTCAATGTCCTTGATCCAAGCAAAGCAGGTGCTAGAAGGCAGCTGGGCGATCAACTTATATTCCTGAACAGGATACAAAATAACCAACTGTGGAGAGGCTTATAGCAAACTCAACCTCCAAATCAAACTGTCACACAAACAGTATGCTTTTCAACATCCAAAACCACTTAGTTTGAACACCAGTTGTTCTCATTTTTATGTTGCCATTTTCCATAACTGCTTCACTAGCACCAAAAATGAAGATACTTCTACAGCAACACACTGCATTTAAAAAGAGAAGCAGTCTGCTACCTTCCCTTTAAAAGAATATAAGCCCTTTTCTAGAAAAGCATCCTGTTGAAAATGTGCTCTTCTGCATTAAGGAAAAAGATTTTTTAGCCAAAAGGAATATATTGATTATTAATTTTACACATAAATAATTACCATTCTTTAAAAGTTGGAGGGGTGTGTTTATTAATTTTCAAGTTCAGTAACAACAAAAAGGAGAGAAAGAACTGAGACCTCAACTAATAAATTACATCTTTAAATATACATGATTATGTTATCCCCATGTTACTTTCAATGGTAACTGACACGCCCCGAATTTAACTGTACCAGACAGTTCTATCTGTCCCATCGCTTACCAAACACTGCTTCTCTGTTTCTATTCATTATGTACTATAAGAGGTCTAAACACAGCCCACTAATGACAAGAAAAAAATTTCAATTCTTATGACAGCAAAAGTGATGCATTCAAGATCTCTTTTGCAATACATCCCTGTCCATGAGCATTAACAGACATTTTTTGTTAGAGCTGCAAGCTCATTACTCTAAGAACCTTCGGCACCCTCTCCTGCAGGTTTTCAGAAAACCCCTAGGAAAAAAACAGGCACAATTCAAACCTTGCAAACCAAACTTGCCAAGAACCTTGTGCAATGATCAATAACCTTGGTTACACTGCGATCGCCCCCAAACTCAGGTCCTGGAGACCAATGCAGCAAAAGCCCAGATGAAAGGCTAGCTGAAGCCCAACAAAACTGCCGCGCTTCCCCTCCACCGCCCTCTCTGCCGCAAGGAGAAGCGAGGGGAGGAGAGGAGTCGAGCGAGCCTCACCAGCTCCGAAGATGCTCCGGTGACCTCTGGCGAGGCGGCGGGGTGCTGGGCCGGGAAGGCGCTAGTGCAGCCGCGGCGGGCCCTGTGGACTATGCCCCTGGTGCATTCCTCGCATTCCTGCACAATCTGTCGCCAGCCTCCGAGCCCACGGCGCGCGTCCTCCCCCTCCCGGACAGACACCTGCCTATGCTGCGCCCCGAGCGGCTCCGGCCGCCGCGGCGCATCCACTACCCGCGCTCGCTTTCTGTCGCACTCAGTCAACAAGCAGCCAAATCCCGACCCGCCGCTCACCCCTAGCTTCCCCGGGTAGGGAACAGGGTGGGAGAGGGCTGGCCGGGCAGCCCCAGAGCCGGGGAGGGACCACCGAGCCGCCGGGGGGGTGCCGCAGCTCCGCTTCAACTCCTGGCGCGGAGAGGAGGGAGCGGCGGCGCAGGAGGACGGCCGGGGAAGCTCGCGGCTGGGAACGCGGGAGGGTGGAGCGTGAACGGACGCCGCCGGGAGAGAGGGGCGCACTGGACAGAGCGCGGCGGGCAGGACCGGGGGCGCCGGGGGCAGACGCGAGACCGCTCAGCGGCACCAACGTGGGAGAGACGGGAGGGGGGCCCGGAGGCAAGACCTGGGGCGGGAGGGACGGACAGACAGACGGCCCCGAGAGCCGGGGAGGGACAGACAGACGGCCCCGAGAGCCGGGGAGGGACAGACAGCGGCCCCGAGAGCCGGGGAGGGACAGACAGACGGCCCCGAGAGCCGGGGAGGGACAGACAGCGGCCCCGAGAGCCGGGGAGGGACAGACAGACGGCCCCGAGAGCCGGGGAGGGACAGACAGCGGCCCCGAGAGCCGGGGAGGGACAGACAGCGGCCCCGAGAGCCGGGGAAGGCGGGCGCCCCGGGGCGTGGAGGGCGCGGGGCGGCGTGTCCGCGGCAGGAGCCCGGAAGCCCTCGGGCAGACGTGCAGGAGGGCTCGGCGGGCGCTCAAGTTTGGGGCTGGGGGCTCCGGACCCGAAAAGACCAACTCGGGTCAGGGTCGCGCGCGGCGTGCAGGCGAGACCCGGGGACGGGAACCGCCGAGAAAAGCAAATGGAGGGTGAAACTTGTGCGCCTGCCGGCGGGAGGGGAGCGGGCAGGCGAGTGCGGGCAGGAGCACGAGGCGGGGCAGGAACGCCGCGGCGGCCGCGAGGCGGCGGGGCTGGAGTAACGGGAGGGAGGCGCCCGCACCCCTCGCAGGCGGTCCCGGCTGGGGGGCGAGGGCCACGGTTCCCGCAGGCAGGAGTCTCCGCGCCCTCCCGCGAGCCCGCACACTTACTTTCTAGGTTAAGCCGTGGTCGTCGTCGCTCCGGGGATGAGGGACATCGGCGCCGAAGGGTCGCCGCTGCGGCACCCGAAAAATTAAAAAAGTGCCGCGGCCAAGCGGCTGCCCGCCCCTCCCTCCCCCACCCACCCCCTCCCCCGAAGCGGCTCTCCCACCACCCCCGGCGGCGGTGGCCAACTTGCCCCTCTACCCCGTGCCCATGGTGCCGCCTCTGCGGCCGGCAACCACACAGACTCAGCCCCGGAGCCCCCTCTACTGCCCGGAGGTCGCCGCCGCCGCCGCCGCCGCCCGCCCAGCCACCAGCCCGCCTGCTCAGCCAGCCCGGACTCCCGGGAACGTCAGCACGCCGCCGTCTCCGACCTGCTCTCCGCCATCCCTATTGGTCGGGTAAAAAAGGCTGACCCTCCCTATTGGCCCAGTCCTCATATTGAACTGGCCAATGGGAACTGCTGTTTCAGGTTGCCATAGAGACCGATGCCATTAAGAGCAAGAGAGCCTGGAGAAGGTGGGGAGTGAGGGTGAAGGTGTCTCTAGATTTGGGCGCGGGGGGCAGTAGGGGAAAAGAAGTTATCGGGATTCCCGGAAGATGGCTCTGAAACCTGGTCAAGCCTTTGCTTGACCGTCTGTCTTCTACAGCTGTGACAGGTAGGGTTTGTCCCCTGGCGTCAAAGGGAGGAACAGCTGAGCCTAGCGAATCCTTAAAGGTAGGAGTGGGCGTTTTTCACCTTTCGCGTCTGCAGAGCCACTGAGGCTATGCCTTTGACCTTTTTGACTTACGTGCAGATTTTGCTTCTCCAGGTGATTTTTGCAGCCCATCCCTTAAATCACTGCTCCCTGATGTCACTGCAGCTCCTGAATTCTACTTATTCTTCCCAATCACTCGCCCTTCCCTGGGGCGGATTTTGGCTCAAATTTGGGGGGTCTTCAAACTTATAGACCTACTAACGGATACTAAAAAAGGATTTCCTTTGGATAATATTTTGGTAAGGAAACAGGCTGACATATTGTATAATGGATGTCATCAGCTCAACACTTAAAATAATGTATTTATTCCCTGCTCCCCAAAGCAAACCTCTAATCTCTCTGTTGAAAGATATTTATTAAACACCCATCTGTGTGTGTTCATTCTGTACTATGAGTTTGACAGGTGTTTGCTCTTTCCTTTAAGAGGCTGTAAAGTGGGGAAAGACAGGGATTAGAGTCAACCCATGCTACTTAATGATTTCACAAGAGAGCAAAGGAAATAGATTATAGTTGATGGATTTTGTTTTTTGTTGTTGTTTTTTTTCATTATATCTCTAAATTTGATAAATAACACTAAGACATGGAATCAGTACACACAAAAATCAGGTGCTTTAATAAACTTTTATTTAAAGTTACTTTGTGTTAGTTTGTCAATACCAATTGTTTTTTTGTAGATAACTTTCATATTTTGATACTATTAAAGTGGGACTTAATGAGTATATTAGGGTTTCAAGCATTATTGCTTTATTATATAGCAACTAATATTCTTAGGTTTCTTCTTATAGTGAATCTGCCATTTTTGTCCTAATTAAGGAGGCTAAGTTTGTGCTACTGCTCCTCAAGTTGGAGGGACCATATTATGAGAAAAAGCTAATTAGACCTTGGAAATTATAAATGTTTTGTTGATTAATGAGTGTGCAAGCTACATTTGTCTAACTACTGCCTTGAGTCTTAAGATAGATAATATACGCCTGACCAGGCGGTGGCGCAGTGGATAGAGCGTTGTACTGGGATGCGGAAGACCCAGGTTCGAGACCCCGAGGTCACCAGCTTGAGCGCAGGCTCATCTGGTTTGAGCAAAAAGCCCACCAGCATGAACCCAAGGTCGCTGGCTCCAGCAAGGGGTTACTCAGTCTACTGAAGGCCCGCGGTCAAGGCACATATGAGAAAGCAATCAATGAAAAACTAATGATTGATGCTTCTCATCTCTCTCCGTTCCTGTCTGTCTGTCCCTGTCTATCCTTCTCTGACTCACTCTCTGTCTCTGTAAAAAAATAAAAAATAAAAATAAAAAAAAGAGAAATTAAAAAAAAAGATAGATAATATGCTTTTTTTATCTTACTGTATTTGAAGATTATATACATAAATAAGAATTATTAATGTGGTACATTAACTGGAAAGATATTTATTACAATTTGTTGTAAAATTTGAAGTTGGTTGACAGTCCTATGCAGGGTTGGACTCCAAAACCAAACAACTCAACATGTGACTGGTCCCCCTAAATATTTCCAGAATTGGGAAGGAATTACCAAGGGCCATGGTGTGCTGTCTCATGCTTTGCCATCATGGAAATTAGAACATCTTTATTTTGATTTCTGGCTTCTTTAGTATTTGTTTATATAAAATAGAAAAAGTAAAATGCAAATTTTTATAAAGAAGACTCACTTTTAATGTACTAACAAGATACCAATATTTGGTTTTTTAAAAATTTAATAATACTGGATGAAAGAAAGATGTGTCTAATGGAAAGAAAAAAGTGGTATTTCTTTTTTTCTTGCCTTAGGCTAGCATGGAAAGAAGAAAACTAGAACCAATTGATTTTTTTTAATCCAATAATCATTTCTTTTCATGTTTTTCTCTGGTCGTATGTTTGAAGACTGTTTTGATATTATGAATTTCATATTTTTAATTGAAAATGTCACTAAAATCCGCTTTGAGTAATGTCCTCTAAAATGTTTTCATCAACACTATTTTTTTTTCATAATTGTTATATTCATTTAAAAGGTTTCTTCTGATTTTGCTCCTAGACTACTGAGCATTGCTGGATAAGGTTAAGAAATTTTGTTCCACTAAAAGTTTATGCTCTCTAGCCTTGGCTGGGTCTTCAATAATTCACTAAATTCTTTTTTTTTTTTTAATATTTTATTTATTGATTTTTTAGAGAGAGAGGAGTGAGAGAGAGAGAGAGAGAAGGGGGAGGAGCAGGAAGCTTCGACTCCCATATGTGCCTTGACCTGGCAAGCCCAAGGTTTTGAACCGGCGACCTCAGTGTTCCAGGTCGACACTTTATCCCACTGCGCCACCACAGGTCAGGCCAATAATTCACTAACTTCTTTTTCTCTTCAGTAGGGTGATTACCCAGGATGCTTATCCAGGGCACTGCTCCCAAATCTGACCTATTTCTGCTGTGCTTGAGCTGCCACTGTGCTTGGTGTTCTCTCAGTTCTACAGATGATTTTGCTTCATCCTTGGTTGAAGCTCCCACCATGACCCTCCTCAATGTAACTCTTCTGAACCTTAGTCTCAAATTTTACACTTCATCACTTCCTTCAGACCTGGCTGAAAAAGGGTGTCCACCCACCCCTTTTCTACCTCATACTCCAACTGTGCTTCTAAAAATGGCCATCCTTACTCCTCCACAATTTTACTCCGCTGATCATAACTTCTAAGTCACGTGTTACATCCTTTCCCCTAATATTTTTCCCTTATGCCTTAAATATCTGACCTTTTGTAAAAACATCTCCCTTCTGTCTTACCTCCATCTCCATTTATTGGAATTTTCTTCCACCTAAAAACAGTCTGAAGGAAATTTCTCAAGGCTTCTATTTTTTCACCCCAATGTCTGGTGTTAGAATACAAACCCAAATGACTGTGAAGATGGTGCACTTTCTCCTCAAAATCCTAACTCATTTTGCCAATAAAGCTCTCTCCACAAAAGTGCCTTTCTCTTACAAATTTTAATGCCTAAATTCCAGATTTCCCTTGAAAGGTGGAAACCATTGTCTCCCACCCTTAGGGTCCATAGAAATGCAAATCACCTCCTCAGGAAGGGTATGCTTTTACCTGCTGGCTGCAACACCTGGGTAGGGCTAACTACTGGGAAGCAGGAGTAGGTATAAGGGCCTAGGGCGAGTTAGAAAGGTTAAAAGAAATAAGGGTCTTTGCTCTCGCTGACTGGGGCCTAGAGCAAGTTAGAAATGTTAGAAAAAAAGGAAGAAGTTTGGTGAGCTCTACCTGCAAGAACAAATGTAAACAGCAGAAATCTGAGGGACCTTTTCTATTACCATCCCAGAAAGAAGTCAACCTGAAACTTTCATGATTATGAAAACATTGTAGCTTTCCAATGCTGATTTTCATATTAAGCAGAGGCATCAAGGAAAAGAGAGCAGCACAAGCCTCATCTCTTCTCACTCTAGGGTGTCTCCAGAGAAGCTGGGGTGGCAGCGAAGATAACTTCAAAAAGTACACTAAGAACTGATAGTGGATTTTTGGGGTTTTTTTGTTTTTTTTTTACAAAGGAATGTTAAAATAGGCAGGTTGCAAATGAAGGAAAGAAAACAGTGACTAAACTGGTTCTGATAAGGGAAGCTTAATAATATTAGTTATGCCCAGGATTTCAGAATTGACTGTGCCCACCTCTGACTTGTTCTTTCATTATGTAAATCCTCCCATGTACTTAGAGGCCCAGCCCAAAAGTAAAGACTTTTCTGAAAATTTCCTGACTTTACCCCACTCTAGAGGGGATGATTTCTGCCTTACTAGACTATTGTGGAATACTTGTTTGTTTGTGAGCCTTCTCCCTAGAGGATAGGATACGTACCATGGTCATGTATACCCTTCACCATGCTTTAAAGTACTGAAGTGCGTCCCACACTAAGAAAAGCTAACATTCATTAATCCTCTTTTTAGTCCTTGGAAGAATTTGACTTCCAACAATAAAAAATTGGAATCAGTAATATTGGGAGGTAATTAGAAAAAGATGGGACTAGAGGATCAATGTGGAAAAGTGAGGTAATGTGTGGCCGAGCAGAGTAGAGGTTTTTGCCATATGGCTTCCTTAGAAAGAAGGGGCTGCAGATCTTATCTGGGTGGGGGGGGGCACTATTCTGGACCCTTGCGTGAGGGAAGGGACCAGTGTGATAAGGACTGGTTGCATATATTTTGGCATGAAGTTTTATATTCAGAGCTAAGGCTATAAAATTCTGTGAATGGGGGAAAGCAGTTGAAACAGCTTTTTCAAGCAGGTTATATAAGGGTTACCTACATTTTTTCCATTTGAAACATTCAGGTTACTCTGTATTTTGGAACACAGTAGAATCGTGAAAATTTAACAACTTCATAAAATCAGAAAGGATTCAAACGTCTGGTAAATGTAACAGACATGTTTCCAAGTACCTCTATCTACAGCCCATGAAGTAGGCAGCCCTGCATGTCTCATAATCCTGCATCTGGCCATGGTATCAGCCCCAGTGGAGACTTGATTCAAATGTAGCCAATTCATTGGCTGACCACTGGCCCATAACCTGTAACAGTGCCAATCAGATTTTTTTTCCCCTGGGAATTTGGAATTGAGAGAACAAGTGAGCCAAAGAGAGCAACTGCCTTGGTCCTGAAGTTTTCTGGGTTATTATCCTCTCCATGAAGCCAGAATACACTTCATTTTTTATTATTCCATAAGATTTCTGTTTCTTATACTCACCCATAAGCCACTCTTTTCCTGGTTTGCCTTTAGTGAGTATCTTTTCCTTATAATCAAAAGCCTTCACTAAAATATTATGTAAATGTTTTACAAGAAAACAAAACATAGCCCTGGCCGGTTGGCTCAGTGGTAGAGCATCGGCCTGGCGTGCTGAAGTCCCGGCCGGGGCACACAGGAGAGGCGCCCGTCTGCTTCTCCACCCCTCCCCCTCTCCTTCCTCTCTGTCTCTCTCTTCCCCACCTGTAGCCGAGGCTCCATTGGAGCAAAGATGGCGCGGGCGCTGGGGATGGCTCTGTGGCCTCTGCCTCAGGCGCTGGAATGGCTCTGGTTGCAACAGAGTGACGCTCCAGAGGGGCAGAGCATCGCCCCCTAGTGGGCATGCCGGGTGGATCCCGGTCAGGCGCATGCGGGAGTCTCTCTGACTGCCTCCCCATTTCCAGCTTCGGAAAAATGAAAAGAAAAAAAAAAAAAAGAAAGAAAGAAAACAAAACATAAATTATGACGATCATATTGGACTATGAAGAGCTTCAGTCTAAAAATTTCTAACAAGCAAAGAATAGAAAGTAACTTATCTGTCTAGTTCCAAATATTGCAGACCTACATCGGGTAAAAGAGCTTTATTTAGCTCCACTCCACACCTCAAAACCTTACATTCTTCAACTCTCAGTGCTCCTGTGAAGTTGGGAGCAAGGAAGAGCTGTGAGAAGATGAAGCAATATGATTGCTTTGCCAGGGTAGAATTGTTTTGTGACACCATTGGTATGAGGAGAATACATTAGAATTTACATTTATTTTATACATTTATACTAATTTTTTAGGAACTAGAATAAAAAGTAAAATAGGAAAGTTTATTAGAGACATCAGTGATCAGTGGCCCCACAACTTGAGGGAAACAGGTTATGAAGCTTAAGTTCTAGCAATTAAAAAAAAAAAAAAAGACTCACAGTAGGAAAACCAGACTTTGTCCAAAATTGCTGTAATATTTTACTTAAAACATTCAGTTTTTAAGAAAAAATTGTGAGATGTGCAAAATAAATTTTAAAAAACCCCAGGAAAGTATAACTCAAATTTAGGAAAATGTGTAGCCGATAGACATGCTAAGTGGATTTAGTTGGGTTTAGATGACAGTTAATTCAGAAAGCTACTGTGTGCTCTGGCCAGAATACTAATTGGTTAGAGCATTGTCCGAAAGTGCAGAGGTTGCCAGTTCGATCCCGGGTCAAGGCGCATACAGGAATGGATTAATGTTCCTGTCTCTCTCTCTCTCCCACTCCCTTCTTCTCTGGTTAAAATCAATAAATAAAACATTAAACTAAAAAAGCTACTGTAAATATGTTGAAAAACTTGAAGGAAAAATGACACAACAAGTTGGGACTTTCAATAGAGAAACAAACTATGAAAAAGCACCAAAGGGAAATTCTAGACCAACAAAACCTATCCAATCTGAAAAACTGAAAGGAAAAAAAAAACATTGAAGAAAAATGAAGAGCCTCTGAAACTTGAGGGATAGCTCTGAGAACAAAAAGGACAGGAGGGTTGAAAGGGTATATAAAAATATTTGAAGAAGCCGTGGCCCAAAGGCTTACAAATTTTATAAAAATTTTTATCTACAGGTCCAGGAAATGCAGTAATTCTAAGAAGAATAAACATAATTAGGTACATCATAGACTGCTGAATGACTAAAGATGAAAAATTTTGAAGCAACAAGAGAATAACAACTCATCATTTACAAGGGAACAGTTGACTTATCAGAAACAAAAGAAATTAGAAGGCAGCAAAGGGCATATTCAAAGTGCTAAAAAAAACCTCTCAGTCAAGAGTTGTTGTTTTTTCTTTCAGATTTTATTTATTGATTTTAGAGGAGAGAAAGAAAGGAGTGGGAAAAGGGAAGCAACAGCTCACAGCAGTTGCTTCTTATATGTGCCTTGACTGGGCAAGTCCAGGGCCTGAACCAGTGACCTCAGCATTCCAGGTTGAAGCTTTATATCTAGCAAAACTGTCTGTCAAAAATGAAGGTAACAGCCTGATTGGTGGTGGCTCAATGGATAGAACCTCCACTCAGAATGGTGAGGTCACTGGTTCCAAGCATGGGCTATCTGTCTTGAGTGAGGGAACATCAACATAATCGCAGTGGTCGCCTTCTTGAGCCCAAGGTCGCTGGCTTGAGCAAGAGATGTCTGGCTCGACTTGAGCCTGAGGTCTCCAATCCGATCCCGTCAAGGCACATACAAGACTCAGTCGACTCACAACTAAAGTGAACCAACTACAAGCTAATGTTTCTCACTCTCTCAAAAAAAAAATAATAATAATTAAAAAAATAATGCAGGTGGCAGTTCTTATAAATGGGTCTATGTTGAAAGTTTGCTAATTACTGTACAGGATCCATACAGCTGTCAGCTTTGAGTGAAGCCCAAAGCAAAAGAAAGCTGACAGACACATGCAGAGCAGCTAGCAAGGCAAAAGCCTCCATTTGTGAAGCAACTCTGGTCCCTATGCCAACCCTGGAACATCTAATGTGGTGTGTAGATGGTGTTATGTTGAGTTGTGCACTTGAAACCTATATAGTTTGAAAACCATATAATTAGAAAATAATTTTTTAAAATATATTAGATTGAAGTTCTTCTCCCAAAATCAATTCTTGGAAAATATTCCCTCATTATTTTCTTAACCCCAAAGCTCTCTGTCTGCTTCATAAAGGTGGCAATAAGCTGAATAGAGCTGTAGTAGAAAGAAAATAAAACACATGCAGGTGCCCTCCCCTCATCCTGTCTTCCAATCATGCTACCTGAACCTTCCCATCCCTGGGGCCTGTTTTCTTTATACACAAGGTCAGTTGTCACCACGAAGCTTCCACACAGCTGGTTTCAGCTGCTGTGCATCTCTGGGGTTGGACTGGGGGAACAAGTCAGCAGCATGGCTAGTATATCACTTGGTCAGGAACCAGAAGTCAAGAACTGCTATATTTTTCTGTAGCTTAATAGATTTTTTAAATAAAAGAAAAAAAATGTTGAAAATAGATGCAAAAAGCAATGAATATGATTCAACATATATATATATATTCATGATAAAAATGCTCAAAAAATTAGCAACAGAAGAAAATTTCTTCAATGTGACAAAGTACATCTATAAAAAAATCTACATCTAGCATCACATCTGTGGTAAAAGGCCGAATGCTTTCTAAGACTGAAAATAAAATGATGTCCATCCTCATCTCTTTTAACATTGTACTGGAGGTTTTAGCCATGTAATAAGGAAAAAAAATAAAAGTATATAGATTGGGGAAAAAGTTAAAGCTACCTTTATTCACAGATGACATGATCCTATACATAGAAAATCCCAAAGAATTAAAAAAAAAAAAGAAAGAAAGAAAACCAGCCTGACCTGTGGTGGTGCAGTGGATAAAACATCCTTCTGGAATGCTGAGGTCACTGGTTCAAAACCCTGGCCTTGCCTGGTCTAGGCACATTCGAGAAACAACTATTAGTTGCTGCTTCCCATTCCCCCTTCCCTAAAATCAATAAGTAAAATCTTTTTTAAAAACCCAAAAAATAGTAATATACTACAAGTAAAAAATTATTTTAGCAAAGTCACAAGATACAAAATGAATACACAAAATCACTTTTATTTTTATACATGAGGAACTAGCAATTTGAAAACAAATTTTAGGAAAAAATTTGATTCATAAAAACATGAAAGAATATGCCACTTACAAATAAATGTTAGAAAAGAAGTATAAGACCTCTAATCTATAGATTCATGTGATTCTTATCAACATCCCAGCAAACACATTTTGTAGAAATTGACCAGCCAGCCTTAAAATGTACATACATAATAAGATACAGAATATACAAAAAAAAATTTTAAAAAACCCAAAGTAAGAGTAATTACAATATTCAATTTCAAAACTTACTATAAGGTTAAAATAATGTAGTATTGGCATAATTATAGCCATTTAGATCAATGAAATAAAATAGAAGGTATAAAAATAAGTTTTTACATTTATCTCAATTGAATATCAACAAAGATGCCAAGGTAATTCAGTGGGGGAAGGAGAGTCTTTTTAAGAAACGATGCTGAGATAATTAGACAACCATATGCAAAATAATAAACTTATACTTTTGCACCACACAGAAAAATTAACTCAATATATATTGTAGACATGAGAACTAGTTATAAGACTTCTGGAAGAAAACAGTACAAATCTCTATGACTTTGCTTTAAGCAAAGATTTCTTAGATATTATACCACATTGTAAAATTGATAAGTGAGACAAAAAATAAAAGTTTTGTTTTCAGAAGACAGAAAATGAGAAGACAAGCTATAAACTAGAAAAGAGTATTTGCTAATTATAATTGGTAAAGGACTTACCTGGAATATGTAAAGAACTTCTAAGAAGGAAAGCAACTCAAAAATGTGTAAAATATTTGAATAGATATTTTACCAAAAAGTTATACAAATTATTAATAAACCCATGAAAAGATGCTTAACTGATTAATCCTTATGGAGATTCATGTTAAAACCACAATACAATACTACTACGCAACAACTAGAAGGTGTAAGCAAATGATTGGTAATAGCAAGTAATGACGAGAATGTGGGATGATAACTAGAAGTCTAATAAATTGCTGATTGGTCTATCTACTTTGAAAAACTGACTCTTTCTAAATATATAAATATAAACTTACCATATGACCCAGCGATTCTACTTTTAGAAATTTACTAACAAATAAAAGTCTATGTCCACACAAAGACTTTTATATAAATAATAGCAGTATTATTTTATAATAGAATAGAAAGCTAGAAATAATTCAAATGTTCAACTAATGGTTAAAGTATGGCACAGTGTAATAATATTCAACAATAAAAATAATGAACTACCCACACATGCTACAACATGCTAAGAGGAAAAAAGCCAGCCACAAAAGACCATACTTTGCATAATACCATTTAAATGACACTTCCAATGAGAGACAAATATAGATACAGAAGGCAGATCAGTGATTACCTTGGGCTGGGATGGGAATGTAGAATGCAATGGTTATGACAGACATTTGGTGTGTGATGGTTGCACCATTCATTTTTATAAATTTTTAAAAAAAATTTTTTTAATTTATTCATTTTTTTTTTTTTTAGAGAGGAGAGGGAGAGAAAGAGAGGAGAGACAGAGAGAGAGAAAGGGGGAGGAGCTGGAAGCATCAACTCCCATGTGTGCCTTGACCAGGCAAGCCCAGGGTTTTGAACCGGCAACCTCAGCATTTCCAGGTCAATGCTTTATCCACTGCGCCACCACAGGTCAGGCTATTTTTATAAATTTTATAAATTTACTTATTTATTAAAATAATTGCATTGTACTCTTAACAAAGGATGTATTTTTATACAATGTAAATTTAGCCTGACCTGTGGTGGCCCAGTGGTTAGAGTGTGGCCCTGGAACGCTGAGGTCACCAGTTTGAAGCCCCATACCTGCCCAGTCAAAGCACATACAAGAAACAACTACTATGAATTGATGCTTCCTGCTCCTCCCCCCTTCTCTCTCTCTCTATCCTCTCTTTAAAATCAATAAATAAAATCTTTAAAAAAAGAAGGTAAGTTAAATCTTCATAAAGCTATTACTTAAAAAATTATAAAATAAGTACACCTAAAAACCCCATATATGAACACTCAGTAAATTTGTGTGGTTTTTTAAAATTTGGAGACAACTTTCTAACATGATTAAAAATCTTCTAAATGGCATTTCAGTGGATTTAGACCCCATTTGTTAAACATTAAAGAACAAAAACTTTGTAAGGAAAACTTAGCAAGGAAGTTAGAAATTTACTAGAGAAAATGACTAAACTACATCCTTAGAGTAATTAGTGAATGGAATGAAATTTGAGTATTCTAATTGAGTGCACAAAGCCAATTTTGTACTACTTCCATGTCTTTTTTGCATTATCTATATTAGCTAATATAGCCCTTCTAATCAATTATGGGAATATTCTGACTCAGGGTTTGATTTCTTCTATGAGCAGTTATTAAAACCAAGTGTTCAAGGTAATCAACATTTTCTATCACTTATCTCTCACTAAAATTTATTTAAATAATCAATTCTTTATATGTCAATAATATATATCTTTTTTGTAGTTATGGGTTTTTGTGTATTTATGTTTTATAATTTATATAATGTTAATACAGTATAACACTTAAAGAATTTATAATAAATGATTTTAGAAGTATGTGCTCAAAGATGTTTAGTAGTACACATATGTGGTTGAGAATATTTGGAGACCTCAGTGTTACTATATTATTTAATTAAATATACATTCTTTTTTGTTTGTTTGTTTGTTTCTTTAAAGTTTTCTCTTTTGTCTAACCCAGGTGGTAAGATGAAGTCTTAGGAAGGCTACATTCTAATCTTTTTTTTTCTCTTTTCTTTGTCTGGAAGATCACTTAGATCATTTACCTCCAATAAGTCATATTTGAATCTCTAACATCATCACAGATGCTAATCATTTTCATGATCCACTCTGAGAGAACTCAGTGAAATATTGAATGGTTCTGAGAAGAGATTCTTTGCACATTCAAATGATGTGACAGTGAAACCTAAATAATAAATATACAATACAAAGAAGGCCAAGGAAATTGCTTTAAAGTGAAGAATTTGAGAAAAGAAAAAAATTCTACCCACACAGAATTAATGTGTATTTTATGGTCAGTCGAAGATCTCATTTTAATCCTAAACTTCAATGGTTTACTGTTAGGCCTTGGAGAAGTCACGTATTTTTCTACTTCCTCTCATCTATGAAAAATGAGGCTTTATATACTCCTTCATTTTTACAAACATTAATTATTAACTTTTAAACTAAAAATAATATAAAATGTCTAAACTTCTGAACTCATAGTATAAGTATGCTACTGTATCTACATATATCTGACCATAAACAAAGGGTTCTTTTGGATCTAAGAATTTATCTCAGGAAAAGACTCATCATTTCTACTTTATATCAACTTTTTCTCTGATTACTTCCTTCTATTAACATTTCTTTATTAACTAACATAGTTTGAACTGCCATAGATAACACAAGCATCAGCATTTTATTAACTTTGTAAATCTCCCTTTTATTGAAACTACTATTAACAATTTTCTCATAGGGTTATGTTAGATGGTGTGTCATAATCTCATTTGTCAAATATACTTAAATTTAGTATTTTAATCCAATGTTTATTTCAATTACCAACTTCTTAAAATCGTAGCATTTTAGAGCTGGAAAAGTCCTTGGGGATTATAAACTGGCATTAAAACTAACTGTGTAACTACCAGCCTAAGACTCAATCCACTCAACCATACCAATCTTTTATAAAGAAAAAATTAATATCATTTAGACATTTCACTGTGTGTAACTAAATTTTCCAAAACTAAAATAATGTCAATTTAAAAGATGTTATAAGGATAATGCAATAGAGGGAAAAAATATACAGTTATGCCAAGAATTCTCTTCGTTGCATGTATAAATTACTATTTTATCTACAGTGCTCTTCTACAATGTTATTTGACTATTGAGAAGATAATACCTTCAGTTATTTTGTATTTAATCTTCAATTTAGTAATCACTATAGTTATTTTTTATGTTCTTGGAATTGAGTCAAAACCTATTGGCCCTGGCCGGTTGGCTCAGTGGTAGAGCGTCGGCCTGGCGTGTAGAAGTCCCGGGTTCGATTCCCGGCCAGGGCACACAGGAGAAGCGCCCATCTGCTTCTCCACCCCTCCCCCTCTCCTTCCTCTCTGTCTCTCTCTTCCCCTCCTGCAGCTGAGACTCCATTGGAGCAAAGATGGCCCGGGCGCTGGGGATGGCTCCTTGGCCTCTGCCCCCAGGCGCTAGAGTGGCTCTGGTCGTGGCAGAGCGACACCCCGGAGGGGCAGAGCATCGCCCTCTGGTAGGCAGAGCATCGCCCCCTGGTGGACGTGCCGGGTGGATCCCGGCCAGGCACATGCGGGAGTCTGTCTGACTGTCTCTCCCGGTTTCTAGCTTCAGAAAAATACAAAAATACAAAACAAAAAACAAAAAACAAAAAACCTATTGACTGACCAGGTGCAGTGGATAGAGCGTCAGATTGGGATGCGGAGGACCCAGGTTCGAGACCCTGATGTCACCAGCTTGAGCCTGGGCTCATCTGGTTTGAGCAAAGCTCATCAGCTTGGACCCAAGGTCACTGGCTTGAGCAAGGGGTTACTCTGTCTGCTGTAGCCCCACGGTCAAGGCACATATGAGAAAACAATTAATGAACAACTAAAGTGTTTGTTGGGCAGATAAAATGTATTATGCTCACTTTGTTAAAGATGCCGTTGCCCAGGTGATATTAATGTGTGTTGGGGGCAGGCAGGATCATTGTAGCCTGAGGCTTGATTTTGGGATTAAGCCTTTCCCACCCTTTTTGATGTGGGGCGGTACAATCCAATCATACCTCAGAGAAGTGACTTTGTATTAGAGACTTCCCTATTTTGTATATTGGATTAAGAATTTATATTTCTACACTATAAAATGGGGACGGAGCGGGAGCTTGCGCTCTTGGTTCCTGAGGTTAGCATGAGAGAGCAGAGAGAGTAGAGCCAGCAGCGGGAGGAGGCCACGTGGAGGAGGTCAGGAAAAGCAGCCAAGATGGCAGAGTGCTGAGTGAGATGCCAGTTTGTACAGAGTTTGTATCTGGGATAAGGAAGGAGATGGGGAACTGAGGAGAATAAGGCTGGTGAGCTAGAAACCTTTGATTCTAGGAAACTCAGGATAAGTCAGTGGCTTTGTGAGCACTGAATGTGATTGGGTTTTGGAGCCCAGTGTGTGTTTTTACTTGCCTGCCGGGTGCAAGCTAGGATTAAAGACTATGGCCCACCAGTTTGTGGCTCCGTTGTTTCTTTACTGACTCTCCAAATCCAATGCGAACCTGCATGTGAATGGCCACGATGGCGGTTCCTGGCTTTACAGTGTTGCAATGAAAAACTGATGATTGATGCTTCTCATCTCTCTCCGTTCCTGTTTGTCCCTATCTATCCCTCTCTCTGACTCTCACAAACAAACAAACACCCTATTGATTACTACTTCTGTGTTGTTGTTTTTTTTTTTTGTTTGTTTTTTTCATTTTTCTGAAGCTGGAAACAGGGAGAGACAGTCAGACAGACTCCCGCATGTGCCTGACTGGGATCCACCCTGCACGCCCACCGGGGGCGATGCTCTGCCCATCCTGGGCATCGCCATGTTGCGACCAGAGCTACTCTAGCGCCTGAGGCAGAGGCCACAGAGCCATCCCCAGCGCCTGGGCCATCTTTGCTCCAATGGAGCCTTGGCTGCGGGAGGGGAAGAGAGAGACAGAGAGGAAAGCGCGGCGGAGGGGTGGAGAAGCAAATGGGCGCTTCTCCTGTGTGCCCTGGCCGGGAATCGAACCCGGGTCCTCCACACGCTAGGCCGATGCTCTACCGCTGAGCCAACCGGCCAGGGCCTACTTCTGTGTTTTAAATCTGATGTTGGAAGAGCACTGAGCTCAATGTCAGGAGATCTGGTTGGATGTTAGCCTACCCATGCTACCTGCTTCTTCAAGTCTTGGACAAAGCGTTTCATCTCTCTAACCCTGTGTTTACTGATCTGTAAAATGTATCAGGTCAGACTAAAATCTTTTCTGGGCTCAGATTAATGTATTTATAAAATGAAATACTGCATGATCTCATTCTAAATCTTGGCTTTGTTTTCTTTTGAAAGAAATTCACTGAAAATGTTTACCACTTAGCTATAGCCCTTAAGTCTATTTCCATCACCTTTTTGTTTTTGTTTTTTTTTAATCATAGGAAAAAACCATAGAGATTACTAAACTCTCCTTGAAAAGACTTTTTCCCTTTGTTCAACAACTACCTCTCCCCTTAATTCCAATTTATATCTTGCTTTTTTCCCCCTCCCTCTAGGATATTATCTTTACCTTAACAAGGAAGCAGCTGTTTACTAAAAAAGATAACAATAATGACAGAGGTTCATCCACTGCTACGCATGGTTGAGTAGCACCACCTGTGAGTTGTCACCGTTCAGTGAGAGGGAGAAGGATATAGATAATTAGGTACATAGACTGCAGAGCCAGAGTGCCTAGGTACACATCTGGCTTCTGCCACATAGTAGCTGTATGATCTTGACCTCAGTTTCCTAATCAGCAAAATAGGAATAGCAGTATTACCTAAACATTATTGTGAGAATTAAATGAGTCAAAATAGATAAAGCTCTTAGGATTGTGCCTGGCTCATAGTAATTGCTCAATAAATGTTGGCAAATATTCTAGCCCTCTATATAGACCCTCAGAAAATGTTGATCTCTTCAGCACAGGGTGGGAGAGGAAAGAGTAAAACTGAGGACAACTCTGGATGAGTGGGAAATTGTGTCTTATAGTTCGAGGGCCTTCTGCAACAACACTCTTCTTCCTACTTCCTGCCATTTCCCTTCCATCCTTCTGAGATGTAAATGTTGGGCAAAGTCATGATGAAGAGGAAGACTGGCATGATTTGTGGGTGATGTGCTTTTCATTTAATTTGCAAGAGTGATTATATATATGGCAACTTTATCTCCAAATAATTTATCTGTTTGAAATGTAATTTTTTTGTTGTTGTGTGTCATAATTCTGAACTGGATTGCTATAATTATTATAGTTTAAGACATTGAAGGAAAAAAAAATCTCAGAAACTCTCCTTTGTGCAGGTCTATTTATATATACTACATTTGAGAAATAGCACTGGAAAGACTGTTCTTAGCAAAGAATGATAATTGATGAAAATGTTTCTTTGCTAGCAATCTATGGGAAGCAATTTGTTTTTAGCACTTTCAAACTATAAAAAAAAAATTAGCCACTCATGAACAAAATCCAATTAAATATTTTCAACATTATCTTTAACAATTTTTTAAACATTTTTTGGAAAAGACTTTATTTATTGATTTTTGAGAGAGAGAGAGAGAGAATTGAGGTGGGGAGATGAGTGGGATGCACTAACTTGTAGTAGTTGCTTCTCATATATGCCTTGACTAGGCAATCCTGGAATTACAAACCAGCCACCTCAGCATTCCAGGTCAGTGCTTTAGTCGCTGCCCCACTACAGGTCAGGAAGTTCTTTGAATAAGAAAAGGCTACCAAATCTAATAAACAAGATTCAAATTTGGCTGCAAAGCATACTTTCTACCTCAGTATTTAAATATATATATATTTTTTTGTTTGTTTGTTTTGTTTAAGAGGGGATTCTTATCCATTTTGATTAAGGAGCCACATTAACATAATGTTCTGTAGAAGTAAGTATAACAAATATGTCACATAAAAAATGAAAGCACAGGCCTGACCAGGCAGTAGTGCAGTGGATAGAGAGTCAACTTGGGATGCTGAAGACCCAGATTTGAAACCTCGAGGTCGCCAGCTTGAGCATGGGCTCACCAACTTGAGCGCGGGTCTCTGGCTTGACATGACCCTATGCTAGCTGGCTTGAGCCCCAAGGTTGCTGACTTGAAGCCCACGGTCGCTGGCTTGAGCCCAAAGTCATTGGCTTGAGGAAGAGGTCACTGGCTCAGCTGGAACCCCCTGGTCAAAGCATGTATGAGAAAGCAGTCGGTGAACAACTGAAGTGTCACAGTTATGAGTTGATACTTCTCATCTCTCTCCCTTCATGTCTGTCTCTGGCTCTGTCTGTCTCTCTTGCTAAAATAAAATAAAATAAAATAAAATAAAATAAAATAAAATAAAATAAAATAAAATAAAAGCACAGGTAAATATTTTGACTCATGAAAACCCAAAATTCCTAACATTTAAAGAATAATAATATTGCACATGCCTGATAAACATGAAAGATATTAAAACTGAATAAATTAATGAGTATTTCATATTCCTTACAATCTTGTAGGATAGAAAGAAAATGTAATAATGAACAATATTAACTAATTTAACTAGTTACATGAACTTTTTCCAGATCATAAATATTGTGTTTGAATTTGAAAAATAAATATATCAACAAAAGTAGGAGTTAAAATTCCCAAGCCATAAGATGTCACATAGCAAATAATTTATCTTTTAATAAAACACCTTCAGTTTGTCTGACTGGTAATGATACAGAGAATAGAGCATCGCCCTGTGGCACTAAGGAAACTGGTTTGAAATACCAAAGTTACTGTCTTGAGTGCTGGCATACCAACCTGGTCATGGGATCATGAGCTTGAGCAAGGGGCCACTGGCTCAGCCTGAGACCCCCCTCCCCCATCAAGGCTTAAATGAGAAGCAATCGATGAACAACTAAAGTGATGCAACTATGAGTTGATGCTTCTCACTCTCTCTCCTCTCTATCTCCCTTCCTGTTTCTCTCTCTCAAAAAGATAAATAAATAACCAAAAAAGACACCTTCAGCACATTTTATTTCAAATACTAACATTAGAGAAAAAGCCACATATCACATGATCACATAAGAAATCAATATTCAACTTAATAACACAAAATCTAATAAAAAGGCAATTTTCTAAAGAAAACATAAATGTGCTCAACATCACTAATCATTAGGGAAATGTCTATCCTTACACTAGTACCAAAATGTCTAGATGTTTGTGTCTTTTATAGTAACTCGAGATAGTATATTTTTCAATTTTGTTCTCTTCCATTTAAAAACTATTTTGGCTATAATAAGTGTTTTTATATTTTTCAATTTTGTTCTCGTCCATTTAAAAACTGTTTTGGCTATAATAAGTGTTTTTGCCTTTCTGGATAAAATTTTAAAATCAGTTTGTCAATTTCTATTAAGAAAAAAAATGACGAACTTTTTTGGGGGTTGGCAATGACTCATATTATTATGGGGAAAACTGACAACATCAGGTTTTTGATCCATGAACATAGTATATTGCTCCTTTTATTTAGATCTTTATTAAAGTCTCTCGGAAATATTTTGTAGTATTTAACTTAGAGGTCTTGAATGTATATTGTTATAAATCCCTATGTATTTCACAGTTTTAATGCTATTATAAATGTTATTTTTTATTTCATTTTTCAATTGTTCATTGCCAGCAGGTAAAAACAATAAACGACATAGAATGTTGTTTATTGTTTTTATATCCTGTGACCTTGCTAAACTCACATATTATCAGTAGTTTTGTTTTTTTGTATTTTTTTGGTGTATGACTTCCTTACTATTTTCTGTGAGCTGACTCTAAATAAAGACAGTGTTCTTTCCAAAGTCTCTGCATTTTATTTCATGTTTCTTTCCTTAGGATACTAGTACAATGTTGATTAGGAGTTGTCAAAGTGAATATCATTGCCTTATTCCTGATTGTAAATGGAAAGCATTCTTTTACCATTCAGTATGATGTTAATTGTAAATTTCTTACAAACACCCTTTATTTGATTTAAGAAGTTCCTTTGCATCAGTTTGTTGCAAGTTTCAATCATAAGTTAGTGTTAAATTTAGAAATAATGTTTCTACATCTGAAGATGATCAAATGGCTTTTCTGTTTCATTTTGTTAATATCCTTAATTAATTGATAATTCAAATGTAAACTAACCCTACATTTCTAGAATAAACACCACTGGGTCAAGTATACTATTCTTTATATAATATTTTAAAATTCAATATGTTATTAATTAAGGAGTATTCTATTTTTGTTCCTGAGAGCTCTTTGTTTCTCGTTTTCTTTTCCTATAATTTCTTTTTTGGTTCTGGTATCAGGGTAATGTCAACCCTGTAAATGTCTAAAAGTGTTTCTTTAGAATTGACATTATTTATCATTAAAAGATTGATAGAATTTACCTTGGAATGGTCTAGGCCTGGAATATTGTCTTTGAGAAAGTTTTTAACAATTAATATAATTAATTTAATAGATATAAGGCTATTCAAATTTCTTTACTTTAGTAATTTTTGATAATTTATTGTATTCAGGAATTTGTACATTCAGTCTGTTTAATTTCTTGGTATAAAGTTGTTTATAATATATTCCCTATTGGCCCTGGCTGGTGGCTCAGTTGGATAGAGCTTCAGCCCAGCATATGGATGTCCCAGGTTCAATTCCTAGTCAGGGCACACCGGAGAAGCGACCATCTTCCCCCCTTCTCTCCTTCTTCCTCTCCTTCAGCCAGTGGCTCAAATGGTTTGAGCATGTCCCCTGGCACTGAGGATAGCTTGGTCTGAGTGTGACAGCCTCAGGTCCTAAAAGTAGCTGAGTACTGGAGCATCAGCCCCAGATTGGGTTGCCAGGTGGATCCCAGTTGGTGTACATGCAGGAGTCTGCTTTACTCTCTCCTCTCCTCTACCTATAAACAAACAAACAAATAAATAAATAAAATTTAAAGTATGTATATATATATATATATATATTCCCTTATCATCCCTTCAGTATGTATATGGTCTGTAGTGATAGTCCTTCCATTTTTGATATTGATAATTGTGCATTTATTGGTTGCTGTAGCCTTTTAAAAATGAGAATAATAGCAAAAAAGTAAACTTCCATTATGAGGGCAAATTTTCCTTTTAAAAAATATACAGTTAAGCCTGACCTGTGGTGGCGCAGTGGATAAAGCGTCGACCTGGAAATGCTGAGGTTGCCGGTTCAAAACCCTGGGCTTGCCTGGTCAAGGCACATATGGGAGTTGATGCTTCCAGCTCCTCCCCGTCTCTCTCTCCTCTCTCTCTCTCTGTCTCTCTCTCTCTCCCTTTCTGTCCTCTCTAAAATGAATAAATAAAATTAAAAAATTAAAAAAATATATACAGTTGAAAGATTCATCTCCTTCCCTGGTTGGTTGGCTCAGTGGTAGAGTGTTGGCCAGGAGTTTGGATGTCCCAGGTTCGATTCCCAGTCAGGGCACACAGGAGAAGGAACCATCTGCTTCTCCACTTCTCCCCCCCCCCCCCCATCTCTTTCTCTCTTCCCTTCCTGCAGCCATGGCTTGATTGGAGCAAGTTGATCCTGGGTGCTGAGTATGGCTCCATGGCCTACACCTCAGGTGCTAAGAAGAGCTCAGTTGCTGAGCAATGAAGCAATACCCCAAATGGGCAGAGCATTGTCCCCTAGTGGGCTTGCCCGGTAGATCTGGGTCAGGGTGCATGTGGAAGTCTGTCTCTGCCTCATCTCCTCTCACTGAATAAAAAAATAAATTAAAAAAGAAGATTCATCTCCTAGTTGCTATTTGACCCTTGGCTTTCTATGGGGGAAAAGGCCTACTTTCAAAATATTTGTCAGTTTTTGGTTGGGTTTTTTTGTACAGATTATGTATTTTCACAAAGGTGGCAATAGTCCAGTTTCTGGTGAGAAAAATGGGCTTATGGAAGTAGTTCTGACATCTCTCCCCTCTCACACACATGTTCCTGAGCATTACAGACTTACGTTGTCAATGCGTTTTCATTGTCTAGCTTAGTTGCCATTATTATCCCCTATTTGCGTAGAGACCCACATTCAGCACTTTAGAGTATCATGATACTCTAAAAGTAGTAATGCTCATGATGCAAAACATGCACTACTAATCCTATTTTTAAATCGCAAATGGCAACCTAGAAAAATTAAGTGAGTTGCTCAAAGCCGTACTTAGTGCCAAAGACAGAATTTATAAAACTCCAAAACTTTTACTCTTTCTGCTGCTTTTGTGAGGCCAAACCTCCCTAATATGGAGAATTGAGAGTTGTCTTTAAATTGTCTGTTACTTGGACTTTTTGACATCAAATTCAATGAAAGTAATTTGCAAAAATAATTGTTTTTTTTTTAACTTCTATGACTCATTCTTTTATAATCTTTCTACAGTAATTAAATTTTCATAGAGTTATTTTATTATTAGGCATTGTGATTTTCAATTCTTTGGAAGTCTATATAATTATTTTGGTACTTGTTTGTTTCCAAATATTAAAAGCTAAGCAATTTAAGCCTTTTTGCTCAATTAGTTAGAACATAAGCTTGATATTGATTAGCATACAATTCTATTGACCTCCCATAGGAAAATCCAGGCAAGAGCTAACACTAATGCTACTTCTGGCTCCCGTTTGAATTATTATCTTCTCTAATTATAAAAAAGCAGCACACAAAGCCAAGTTTATATTCTGTTTTTATATGACCCTGAATGAAAATTTTTATAACTCCTTTCACTCTTCTAAATATTAAAATGAATGTTTTCTTTAGCATTCATATATTTATTTTCTCACTCATTTTTTCTTGTAAGAAACATTTTTTTAGTGTTTCCTACATTCCAGGCATCATTCTAGGAATAAAATGATCAACAAGACAGACAAAATGTTTGCACCATAGGGAGGGAATGCTGAGGTCTCCAGTTCAAAACCCAGGGTTTGCCTGGTCAAGGCACGTGGAAGAAGCTCCTCTCTCCCCTTTCCTTCTCTTTCCTCTTTCTAAAATCAATAAATAATTTAAAAAAGAAGAAGAAGAAGAAGAAGAAGAAGAAGAAGAAGAAGAAGGTTGGGGACAGGATGGTCATATACGGTCTTTTGGTGGAGGTGACATTTGAACCAAGACCAGTGGGAGCAGGCCATTTGAAAAACTGCCAGACCTGCTTTCCAAACAGATGCAACAGCCCTGGAGGCAGGAATGACCTTTGGAGGAACAAGGAACAGAATAAAGGTGCTGCTAACACAGGTTGTTAGGCTGGGAAAGGAGTCAGGGGCCAGACATTGAGGATTTCAAATAAAATTAAATCACCATCCGTTTCTTCTGAAGTAACATTATTATATTATATTTGTCTTAGAGTTAACTTTAACTCCCTGGCACTATTAATTAGCCACAGGGAAAAACATATTTATCATAAAATTTTAAGAATTGACATCTTCCTTAGAAATTATCTAGTTCAACTCCTTCATTTTAAAGACAAGGCACTTTTAACCCAGAATGGTTGAGTGACTTGTAGGAGATAACTCAGCAAGCCCAGACAAGCCAGTTTTTAGCCCAGGCTTCAATATGACAGGGTCCAGTGCTCTTTCCAGAAAACCAGTTTTTAAGAAAATACTCAAAAATTTTTTACTTACGGTGTTTCTGTGGTTCTCCTGTTTTCTATTAAATTTTTAAAATCATACATTTTCCTAATTTAGCCAGTATTTAAGTATAGTTAATTGTTTTACATTTGGATTATATATGGTTTTTACTTTAAATCATTGGCTAAAGTCTTGTAACTATAAGAATAGAATAATGCACATATTGACTTAGTCTTTCTCACTTGACTTTTATTGGGCTGTCCGCAGAGGTTCTTAGCCCCGTGTTCTTACATTCCAAGGCATCTACAAATTGGCTTTAACGTTCTCCTAACTCTGAAAAGGTACACATTTTACATGCTTGTGACTATCATTACAGGTCCCCAAGAAAGAGACATCAAGACAGGAGTAGACAAACTCAGTTTATGGGGGATAAAGGAGACGGGCCAGGAGTAGGTAGCAATGAGATGCAGGTCTGACATCTATGAAGGGAGAAAGGGAAAGAAGGATTGGGTAGAAAGTCTCAAACTACAGTATAGTTTCGAGAGTGTCAGCCAAGCTGATTGGGATGGGAGGAGTTCCAAGCAAAAGTTGCTCATTGGAGGCATCCTATGTTGGGCAGAAGAGAATTGGCCCCAGTACCCTGTCCTGCTCTGTTATAGGCTCTGAGCAGCCCCAGGAAAAGTGTGGTTTTGCTGTGAACACTGTCATGGACCCAGGGGCAGGGCAGCTGGGCTGTCCATCGATGCTACTCCAGGCAACAGTTGTCTGGAAGGAGATGAGTCACGTGCTTCCAGGGCCATCACACTGTGCTTATGTGCATTCCTCTGGGGAAAGTGTTTATGACTTTTGTCATATTCTCAGTGTGTTTGTATCCTCCAAAAAGTTCAGAGCCATCAAGAGTTCTGACGCCTAAATTGTAAAATTCGGCCTTCAGAAACCAAAATATGGACTCAAATTTATTACCAAAAGTCAATAAACAGGAGTTACTCACCAAATCATTGGAAATTGTGACATTTTTTTCCTATTATTTCTTCATGAGTGGCAGAGACATGCATACTTTTCTTATTTTTATTTCTCACAATGAAAGTACCATAAGTAGTGTCAGAAGACTGGTTTGCAGGATGGGATATGAATATACTTATTTTTCCTCAGGAAAAGTACTAAAGATTTAGAGCATGAATGATGGAGACAGAATTCCTGGGTTCACTTGGTGATTCTGCCCCTAATAACTGCTTGATGGTAGGTCAATTACTTTGCCTTTTGTGCCTCAGATTCCTCATTTCTAACACAGACATAATGACAGTGCCTGCCTCTTAAAATTGTGAAGTCAGGAGTCAGTGAAGTGATCTCCAAAAAGCTTCTCATGCATGCCTGGCACATACTGTTCCTGTGGTAATAGATTCTTGGGCACTGACCGCTACAGGGTGCCCCACGTGACCAGATTCAGCACTGTGACCTGTGAACTAGGCGTGAATGAATGCATGAAGTTCAGATCCTTTAAGCAGCAGAAGGATCCTTTGAAGAGTGAGCTCTTTTAACACATTTAAAAACTATTCAGTGAAAAAGTGTCTCTGAGTTGGTAGTATTTGAGGAGATATTATTTTCTTTTGTGCTTATTTGTATTTTAATGTAAAAAATGATTATGTGTTATATTTTTATTCTATTTTCAATTCTTTAATACTTCTAGTTTTAAAAGCATTAAAGCTACAAAGGTGATTTTGCATAGAAGTGTATTATTTTATGTATAGTAATATTATTACACAAATATTTTTAAAGTTTTCAATTTTGTTCTATAGAGCTTGACCTTTCTTTCTTGATGGATTTCTTTCTGTTTGGGTGATACTGCCTTTCCTTATTTAACAACTTTCTTGATTCCTCACAGCTTATTTTGTCTATAATCCTTTAACTCTCTATCTCCTTGGAATATCCTCTTTCACTATTCCTGGTCTAAACATTTTTAGTAAGGCAAGTATAATAAAAGGTTAAATTAGCATTGGAAAGTTAAATTTACAAATTATTTAGTCCAATGACTGACAAACTACAGCCCAATGGCTAAATCTGGCCAGCAACTTATTTGTGTCAATAAAGTTTTATTGGGATTATGTATTGTCTATGTAACATAACAGAATTGAAGAATTACAAAAAAAAACTATATGGTTCACAAAGCCTAAAATGTTTACCATCTGACTTCTTACAGAATAAATTTGCCAACCCCTGATTTAGTTTACTCCAAATTTTAAAAAGCATGGGGGAAAATTTTAAAATATCTACAATAGGATAGCTTCTTTCCCCTACCTAGGAGTTAGGTACCTTTATTTTAATTTTAGAGACAAATAAACAAGTTTGAGAGACATTAAGTACCTTGCTCAAGGACACATTGGAAGTATATGGTAAAGCCGAGATTCAAACTCATGTCGGTCTGGCTTCTTGAGGGTACAGATTGTGCTTTATCTTTAGTAGCTAGCCTAGAGTCAGGCTTGCAGTAGATACTAAACAAATATTTATTGAATTGATTGCATTAATTTTAAAAAAATTAAATACTTCAAATTAGAAAAAAAAATTCTCCCAGTATGTTTTTATTAAAGTTGACACTGTAGTAAACTAGCTGGGCTAGCCCATTAGAGTGGCCATTATAAATAATCTCCCTGGGGTGGTTTTAATACATTTAAAAAGCAGTATTTTTGTGAAGAAAACCATTAGTTTAATGGAATAATAAGTTTGAGAGAGAATACTTGACCCCCTGCTGCTGCTTTTAATGTTTTGTTTTTTATGCTAAAATTCCTTTAATAATTCCTTAATACTTTAGGCATGGTAATTCATCAAATTCCTACACTTACATGCTTCATGCTCTCCAAATAGTTTCAGTAAGTGTATTCTAGTACCTGGTTTGAAAAAATTAGGTAGGAAAACCTTTGTATCTGGTTGTGTATGAATTATGAAATTAACTAATTCTTGTTATATTGCTACAGAGGTCAAAATGTTTTAAACTATTGTTATTTATTAATTGTATTCAAAATTTTACAAAGAAAGGAATCTAACTTTAAATAAGTGATACTTTTTAAAAATTAGGCTATGGGTTTCTGGTTTTCCCTCTGTTAGTTCATTTGTTTTGTGTTATAAACAAGGACATCAATTAATAACAACTTTGGACAATTCCCATAGAATGCTTCCTAATGATAAGAATCATCTGAGACATTTCTTTAAAAACATTCTAGAGTCAAAAGATTAATAGGGGGAGCATAGTAGATTTAGGAGTCAATGAATCTACTCTGTTCAACACTATAATGGTAGATACCTGTCATTATACATTTATCCAAATCCATAAAGTGTACAACAGAGTAAACTGTAATGTAAACTATAGACTTTGAAAGATAATGATTTATCAATATAGGTTGTTCAATGGTAAAGAATGTACCACTCGGTTGGGGAATGTTGATAATGGGAGGAAGCTTATTTGTTTGCATGTGTGAGGGCATGGGTATAGATAGGAAATTTCTCTGCCTTCCTCTTAATGTTCTGAACATAAAACTGCTTCAAAAAAGTAAAATCTTTAAAAAAAGCAATGAAAAATTCCTTGGCCTCTCCCCTCTAAATTTTGATTCAGTGTTTGTGTGTTAGGGCCAAGGACTTATTATTTTTATAAGTGTAAAGAACCATAAATAATTCACACCATCAGAGAAGTTTAGGAAATACTACTTTAGCCTGACCCATGGTGGCGCAGTGGATAAAACATCGACCTGGAATGCTGAGGTCGCCAGTTCAAAACCCTGGCTTTGCCTGGTCAAGGCACATATGGGAGTTGATGCTTCCTACTCCTCCCCCCTTCTCTCTCTCTCTCTCTTCTCTAAAATGAATAAATAAAATCTTAAAAAAAAAAGAAATACTACTTTAAAGCATACACATTTAAGCATTTCACATTTTTTAAATCAAGTATGATGAAGTGCTTTAAATAGGGGTTGAAAAACTGGACCTATTATTAATATATATACCCCCATCAATGATGAGACCATTTTAATATTTACACATAGAATTTAATATTTGTACCTAAAATAGGCTAATATTAGCCTGACCTGTGTTAGTGCAGTGGGTAGAATGTCAGCCTAGAACATGAGGTTGCTGGTTTGAAACCCTGGGCTTGCCCGATCAAGGCACATACGACTATCAATCAATGAACAACTAAAGTGAAGCAACTATGATCTTGTTCTCTTTCTCTTTCTCCCTCTCTCTCTAAAGTCAATAAATAAAATCTTTTAAAAAATAGGTTAAATATTAGATAATTTTATTAACTACTTAGAATGAGATTTGTTTTGATATTTCCATCACTGACAAGTCTTCAATATTTTAAGCTTATTTGGGTCGCAGATTCCCTCTGAGAAGTTGATGAAATATGTATAATCTCTTGCCAGAAAAATTAACACACAAAAATTTTCCATATAATTACATGGTTTTTACCAACCATGGGCCAGTTTAAGATCTATTCTTCAGTTGGGGCCTACTTTGTTTTTAATTCTGGTCTGTATCTAAATGTCTTTACCCTTAATTTTTTTTTCTCTCAGATGCCCTATGGCCAAAAATTTAATAACTCTATCATTTTCCTGACTGTATATATCTCTCTTTCGAGTTAAATAGGACATATATTGTTATCATACTTCTTTTGCTTAATATGTCCTTTTATTTAAAATATCTCATGTACAACTGTGGGTCTGGGGGATGTTACTTATGGAAGGAACAAGGAGTTGACAGTTTGTTGGAGGAATAAATAGAGGGACAGATACCTTGAGACAAGGTGACTCCTGAGAGAAGCGTGATAGAAGGAGGGAGATGCCGAGGGGAAGGAGCGCAGGTGACCTGCAGCCAGCGATGAAAAGCCCAGGGCAACTGGATCGAAGGGGCAGAATCAGAGGAAGCGGGTAGCACAGACCCCTTATTCCTCCCTGGTTTTAGAAATGGGAATTCAGTGAGGGATGCAAACAGCTTGGGTGGCAGATGGCTTCAGAAAGAACTGTTTTAACCCAAATTTGAGCATTGTACCAAAAACTCAGGCAGAAAGAATTTTGTTTTCTTCAAGGTCTTAGGGATGAGGTCAGGGGGAGAGTGAGAAGGAAATATTGAGTGGGGAAAACGAGGGGGTTGGAAGGGAGAGAGAGAGAGAAGTGAGAGAAATTCAGGAAAAGCCATACTTGTATTAGTCTATACAAAACAGGCCTCATTGATTATACTGAAAATATAATGTACCTACCAGGCTGTAATGTCAAGAGTGGTACTTTAAAATGACTTCCTGAAAGTGTATGTTTTAGTGTTTTATGTCTCATTGTGAGGGGTAGAGTGTCAGAGAACAGAAAATGGCTGGTGTCTCACTTGTATGTCAAATTATGACCCAGGGCTCACACTAGCCCACAGGACACTTTTGTAGGAATGAGAAACAGGCAGCTGCAGCCCTATACCAGGGCAGATAGCTTCGAGACCAGAGCACAGTTGCGATTTCAGCCTCTGTTTCTCTCTATTGCCAGACCAGCTTGTGACATGAACTCCCTGCCCAATCCTGTGTGTCAACCCTGTTACAAAGAATTGAATTTCTGCTTAGGTGTCAGGCAGGAGAAATAATATGGAGAGCCTTCGATCTCTCTAAAGACTTTTCAGGTCTCTTAAAAGCCAGAGCTTCTACAATATTTTGATTTGTTTCTGGATTCAAACTATGCAAGTAGATGTGAATTGGAGTAGCGTGATCACAGAGCAGGCTGGTGTGAGGGAGGTACACGTGGAGAGCTCTGGGAGGAAGGAGGTGCTGGTGCAGCGAGTCACAGCACGCAGAACCACTCTGGCAGTCAATAAAGGCACAGATGTTTTAGCCAGATTGCTTTCACATATATAAACTAGTTACCATTTTCATATTTTTACCAATAAGCAAAGAAATAGTTTCAGAAGTAACCATATTTCTTTATGTATATTCACACACACTCACAAGATTCATATACATTTCAAATGTACCTGTATTCATCAATTCTAGCCATTCTTCTATATGACTTATTTTATATTTTTATTTTTTGTGACTGAGACAGAGACAGAGAGAGGGACAGACAGACAGAAAGGGAGAGAGATAAGAAGCATCAATTCTTTGTTGCGGCACCTTAGTTGCTCATTGACTGCTTTCTCATATGTGCCTTGGCCGGGGGGTGGAGGTGGTGGTGGTCTCCAGCAGAGCAAGTGACATCTTGCTTAAGCCAGTGACCTTGGTCTCAAGCCAGAGACCATGAGTCATGTCTGTGATCCTACACTCAAGCCAGTGACCCTGTGCTTAAGCCGACGACCTTGGGGTTTCAAACCTGGGTCCTTTGCGTCCCAATATGACTCTCTAGCCACTGTGCTACACGCCAGGGCAGGCCTATATGACTTAGTGTATTATAATATCCAACAAACTATTTGATAATTGTAATTATTGTAAATTATTTCTATTGTGTATGCTCTAACAAACTATGAAATATGTAAATATAAGCCATTTACTTGTCTGGGGGATTTGATAAGTATGATTTAATCTTACTGAACTATTTTTTAATGTTTAATAACTAAATAAACATCTAACACATTTTGTTCATGTAAATAATTAAGTTGAAAATATTTCATACATTTTCAATATTTTCTTTAACTTTGTTCTGTTTCTAACTCCTTTTGCAAATTCTGTAAAATTCTGGGTAATAAGATCTTGCTAATCAAATATGAGTAGTGTGTGTGCCTTTATTTGTAACAGTTTGCATTGTCCTTAATTAAGGTTTTCTCTATTTAGATTTGTGAAACATTATCAGCCATGACTAATAAAGTGTATAGGTTTTCTTCTAAGAAATTGCTTAATTTCTGCAATTAAATTTATTACACTGATATATAATAGAATTGTATTAGTTTCAGGTATACAATTCTATAATCTATCACCTGTATATGGTATTGTGTGTCCACCACCCCAGATCAAGGCTCCTTCCATCACCATCTCTCCCCCTTTTACCCTCTCCTCCCTTTGCCCATTCTCTTTCCCCTCTGGTAATATCAAGCTGTTGTCTGTGTCTGTGAGTTTTTTGTTTGTTTGTTTTTTGCTATATCCCTTCACCTTTTCACCCAGCACCCTAATTCCACCCCCTCTGAGAGCTGACTGTCTATTCTCTGTATTTTTAAGTCTATCTCTATTTTGCTTGTTTATTTTGTTCATTAGATTCCACAAATAAGTGAAATCATATAGTGCTTGTCTTTCTCTGACTGGCATATTTCACTTAGCATAATGCTCTCCAGACCAACCCATGCTGTCATAAAAAGGGTAAGATTTCCTTCTTTTTTATGGCCAAGTAGTATTCCATTATGTAAATGTACCACAGCTTTTTTATCCACTCATCTACTGTTGAGCACATCTTGGCTATAGTAAATAACACTGCAATGAATGTAGGGGAACATATATTATTCAAATTAGTGTTTCGGGTTTCTTCAGTTATATTCCCAGAAGTGGAACTGCTGGATCATAAGGCAGTCCTGTTTTTTATTTTTTGAGGTAGCTCCTTACTGCTTTTCACACTGGCTGCACCAATCTGCATTCCCACCAACAGTACATAAGGGTTCCCTTTTCCCCACACCTCACCAACACTTGTTGTTTGTTGATTTATTGATGATAGCCATTCTGACAGGTGTGAGATGATATGTCATTGTGGTTACAATTTGCATTTCTCTGATGATTAGTGATGTTGAGCATCTTTTCATATGTCTATTGGCCATCTGTGTGCCCTCTTTTGAAAATTATCTATTCAGTTCCTTTGCCCATTTTTTAAATTGGGTTGTTTGTTTTCTCATTGTTCAGTTGTATAAATTCTCTATTTTGGATATTAACCCCTTAGCAGATGTGTCATTATTGAATATGTTCTCCTATTCAGTGGGTTGTCTTTCATTTTGTTGATGGTTTCCTTTGCTGTGCAAAAACTTGTTAGTTTGATGTAGTTCCATTTGTTTATTTTTCTTTCTTTTTTTTTTTTTTTTGCCTAAGACATTATATCAGTAAAAATATTGCTATGAGAGCCTGACCTGTGGTGGTACAGTGGGTAAAGCATTGACCTGGAACGCTGAGGTTGCTGGTTCGAAACCCCGGGCTTGCCTGGTCAAGGCACATATGGGAGTTGATGCTTCCTGCTCCTCACCCTGTTCTCTCTCTCTCTTTCCTCTCTCTCTCTAATAAAAATGAGTAAATAAAAAAATTAAAAATAAAAATAAAAAATCAATAAATATAAAAAAAGATAAAAATATTGCTATGAGAAATATCTGAGATTTACTACTTATGTTTTCTTTTAGAATTTTTATGATTTTGAGTCTAACATTTAAGTCTTTAATTTATTTTGAGTTTATTCTTGTGTATAGTATAAGAAGGTAGTTTCTTTCTTTTTTTTTTTTTGCATTTATTTATCCAATTTTCCCAACACCATTTATTGACTAGACTGCCTTTACCCCATTGTATGCTCTTGCTCTTGCTTCCTTTGTCAAATATGAATTGACTGTAAGGGTGTGGGTTTATTTCTGGGTTCTTTATTTTGTTCCATTGATCTATATGTCTGTTTTTATGCCAGTACCATGCTGCTTTGCTTACTATGGCCTTGTAATATAGTTTGATATCAGGTAAAGTGATTCTTCCAACTTTGTTCTTCTTTCTCAAGATTGCTGTGGCTATTCAAGGCCTTCTGTGGTTCCATATAAAATTTTGGAATATTTATTCTAGGTTCTGTGAAATATACTATTGGTATCTGAATAGAAATTGTGTTGAATTTATAGATTGCATTTTTTTAATGATATTTATTCTTTCCATAAGCATAATCTGTGCTTCCACTTATTTGTATCTTCTTCAATTATTTTCTTCAGGGTGTCATAATTTTCTAAGTACAGGTGCTTTATATATCTTTGGTTCAATTTTTTTCCTAGGTTTTTCTTTTATTTTTTTATTTTATTTTTTGATGCAATTGTAAATGGAATTATTTTCTTAGTTTCCCTTTATTGGCATATAACAATGTAATTTGATTTCTGGATAATTATTTTATATCCTGCTACATTACTGAATTCATATAGCAATTCTGATAATTTTTTGGTGGAATCTTTAGGGTTGTCAGTATACAATATCATGTTATCTGCAAATAATGACAGTTTTATTTCTTTATTCAAATTTGGATGCCTTTTATTTTTTCTTGTGTGATTGCTGAGCTAGTACTCAGCATAGTATTCCAGTACTACATGGAATAAAAGTCGTAAAAGCAGACATCTCTGCCTTGTTTCTGATTGTAAGGCAAACGCTATAGTTTTTGCTCCTGAGGTATGTGTTCTCTATTCCCACTTTGCTGAGAGTTTTTATCATAAATGAGTGCTGAATGTTATTAAATGCTTTTTCTGCACCTATTGATATGATTATATAGTTTTTATGCTTCATTTTGTTTATATGGTGTATCATGTTTATAGATTTGTTCATATTGTGCCAAGCTTGCATCTCCAGGATAAATCCCACTTGAACATGGTATTTTAATGTATTGCTGAATTTAGTTTGCTAATATCTTGTTGAAGATTTATGTTCATCAGGAATATTGGCCTATAATTTTTTTTCCTTTATAGTGTCATTATCTGATTTTAGGTTAGGATAATGGTACTTCATAAAATGAGGTGGTTCTCCCCTCCTGTTCAATTGTTTTAGAATAGTTTAAGAAGGATAAGTGCTATTTCTTAGACTGGTAAAATTCACTTGTGAACCCATCCAATCCAGGACTTGTTTCCTGGGAGTTTTTGTTCTTTTTTTAAAAATTTTTTATTCTTTTAATTTCACTAGTTGTAGTCTATCTTTTCAGAGTCTCTGATTCTTCCTGATTCAATTTTAGAAGATTGTGTATTTCTAAAAATTTATCCATTTCATTCAGATTGTCCAATTTGTTGTATATAGTTGTTCATAGTATTTCTGTGGTGTCAGTTTTTACTTCTCTTTCATTTCTGACTTTATTTATTAAGGTCCTCTCTCTTTCCCTTGATGTGTGTTGTTAAAGGTTTGTCAATCTTGTTTGTCTTTTCAAAGAACTAGATCTTGGTTTCATTAATATTTGTATTGTTTATTTAGACTATTTTGTTTATTTTATTTGTTTGCTTACTACTTATTTATTTATTTACTAAAACCAGACCAGTAGGAAAATATATTACAGTCCTGAATCAGCAAACAGACCGGCTATATTGTCATTTCTAGTCATAAGTGGGTAGAAAGACAAGGTCCTGATCGGAACGGTAAGGAGCCAGAGCGAGGCAGGAACACGCCTGCAGCAAAGGCCCACGGAAGGGGTAATTGGTAATGCTGGCTGCCCCGAGTTTGCTGTAGAGGAGCCACAGCTCATCCGAGTTGCTTAGTTTTTGTCCCTTGACCTTCTTGTTGCCAAAGGATTGTCTCAGTAGTGCTTTGTTATTTTAGGGGGTTAACTAAGCAACACTAGGTTTAAGTTTCATCCTGAAAAACAGGTTTTTTTCCAAATCCAGTACTTCATAAGTCTCTTAATTAAGCAGCCAGTAGCTCTTCTTTCACTGTTCATCCCTGGATATTAGTATATACACGATCAAGACCCCATTTTCCTTCAAGGGAGAGTGCCCCTGTAAGACTGTCCTATCACTTGGCTGCAGACCGGCTTGAGTCCCATCACGGCAGCCGGTGAGGTGGAAGGTCTGCTTCCCACACCCAGTGTGACACTGCCTCATATTTTTTGGAGGGTCTCCAAGCTGAAAAATGTAATGTGTAAGAATGTTAAGAAGTGCACATCCACATGTTGATGGACAGAAACAGATATCTAAAGAAACTTTTTTTTTTTTTTTTTTAGCGAGAGAGACAGAGAGGGGGACAGACAGGCAGGAACAGAGAAAGATGAGAAGCATCAATTCTTCGTTGCGGCACCTTAGTTGCTCATTAATTGCTTTCTCATATGTTCCCTGACTGGGGGGCTACAGCAGAGCAAGTGACCCCTTGCTCAAGCCAGCAACCTGAGGCTCAAGCCAGCGACCATGGGATCATATCTATGAACCCACTCTCAAGTCAGAGACCCCGCACTCAAGCTGATGAGACCATGCTCAAGCCAGCGACCTCGGGGCTTTGAACCTGAGACTTCTGTGTCCTAGTCAAATGCTCTATCCACTGTGCTACCACCTGGTCAGGCAAAAAAAAAACTTTTCCATGTTATTCAAACTACCTCTCCCAACTCCACATTTTAAATCAACTTCATGCCCTTCTATATAAAACCAAGCAAAACAAATACTCAGAAACTATTTTTTCTGTTCTATGTTGCATCCACCGGGTACGAGAACAAATGTCGGAGACTTTCAGGAGCTTAGTAATTTATTGGCCAAGTTTAACCTGTGCAGGGACGAACTCTCAAGGTGTCTGGAGACACCGTACCCTCTAGGGCAGGGGTCCCCAAACTACGGCCCACGGGCCACATGCGGCCCCCTGAGGCCATTTATCCAGCCCCCGTCGCACTTCTGGAAGGGGCACCTCTTTCATTGGTGGTCAGTAAGAGGAGCCTAGTTCCCATGGAAATACTGGTCAGTTTGTTGATTTAAATTTACCTGTTCTTTATTTTAAATATTGTATTTGTTCCCGTTTTGTTTTTTTACTTTAAAAAAGATATGTGCAGTGTGCATAGGGATTTGTTCATAGTTTTTTTTATAGTCCGGCCCTCCAACGGTCTGAGGGACAGTGAACTGGCCCCCTGTGTAAAAGTTTGGGGACCCCTGCTCTAGGGGCTACAAACGAGAGTTGCGCCCAGCACTTACAGCTAGGTCCTTATATATCCTAAGTAAGCAAGCATTATACAGAAGCAGATGTGGCAGTTAGCTATTCGCTAAGGGGGTCGCACGCAGCATAGCAACAGGGGCTGGGTTTAGCTTAGTGGCGAATTTCAAACATAAACTTCTGATAAGGGTCTCTGACCAATGAAATGCAAACGTTTGTCTTCCTTTGTGCTGATCTTCGTTGTTCTCAGCCTCACAGAGTCCCTATCATCACCTCCCTGTTTCTGCTTCTACACTCTGGCAGTCACAGCACACCTTCCTGAATGTAATATTCTACATTAGTGACCTCATAGATTTTGTTTTATAGCTTATAGAAAATGGTGTAGTGATGCTTTTGGTAAACAGGAGGTTGGCAACAAACAGAAACAGCTCTCCTCACATTTCACCAGTTCAGTGGCAGTTCAGAGGAACCTGTCAGCCTGCTGCTACCTCAGAGGGCTCTGGCTGGGTTTGAGGGCAATGCCTGCTGCCCGGATAAGCATTTGCCACATAAAATTTAAGATCTCAAAATCTCTTGGACCCAAATTTTAGCACCAATATTTTCCATTTTACCTTCTAGTACTGACACATGGAATAACCAATATCTAAAGGCAAGTGACACATGCCTTAAGTTTGCTGCCATCCTTAAATTTCTTCATTCATAAACGTTATTGGAAAGATCAAAATTCTCATTCTTCATTTTAAAAATAATCCTGCACTCAGTCTCAGCGGCCAATGGCAAAGACTTCTATTTCTGAATCGATGAGAGAGACTCCTTCAATCTTCTTGGTCATGGCTGGAGTGAGGTTCATGTGGTCATCCACACACTTGGTCACACAACTTTCCAGTTGCCGCCTGACCTGAAGCTCTTTATTCCCTGTATCTATTGAATCTTTGGCTTTGTCGTTGCAATGGTGCACCAGTCCAGGCGGTAATGGAACATCTCCAACTCGCTGGTAACCAGGACCCGGGCTTGAGCCAGAGGTGCGTGGCAGTGCTCAGTGCACTGGTGCCCGTGCTGCATTTTTTTATTTCTGCTCTGATCTTTCTTTTTTTCTCACCCTGGGTTTTTTTTTTGTTTTTGTTTTTTGTTGTTTTTTTTTTTTTAGTATCTCTACATGTAGAAATAGATTGTTTATTTGGTATTTTTCTTTTTAAATCTTATTTAGAAAATTAACTTTAACAGGGTGACATTGATCAATAACAGTACATAGGTTTTAGGTGAACATTTCTATAGCATTTGAACTTTTTATTACGTTGTATAACCATCACCCAAAGTCAAATCATTTTCCGTCACCTTCTATTTCTCCCTCTTTACATCCTCTCTTCCCATTCACTCGTCCCCTTCCCCCTGGTAACCACTTCATTTTTATCTATGTCCAAAAGTCTCAGTTTTATGATATTTTTCTTGTTTCTTGAGATAGGCCTGTAATGCTATGAAGTACCCTCTTAGGATTTGCTTTGTCTCATAGATTTTGGGTTGTTTTGTTATCATTTATTTCAAGGTCTTTTTTTATTTTTTGTATTTTTCTGAAGTTGGAAACAGGGAGGAAGTCAGACTCCCGCATGCGCCAGACCGGGCTCCACCTGGCATGCCCACCAGGAGGTGATGCTCTGCCCATCTGGGGTGTCGCTCTTTTGCAACCAGAGCCATTCTAGCACCTGAGGCAGAGGCCACGGAGCCATCCTCAGCGCCCGGGCCATCTTTGCTTCAATGGAGCCTTGGCTGCAGGAGGGGAAGAGAGAGACAGAGAGGAAGGAGAGGGGGAGGGGTGGAGAAGCAGATGGGCGCTTCTCCTGTGTGCCCTGGCCGGCAATCGAACCTGGGACTCCTGCACACCAGGTTGACGTTCTACCACTGAGCCAACCAGCCAGGGCTATTTCAAGGTCTTTTGCTTTATTCGTTGATCTCATTGTTAACCAGTTATTGTTTAATAATATTTTGTTTAGCATCCATGTCTTTGTGTGCTTTCAGTTTTTTTCTTGTGATTTATTTCTGGTTTCATATCATTATGGTCAGAGAATATGTTTGATATAATTTCAATCTTCTTAAATTTACTGATACTTGTTTTGTGTGCTAATATGTTGTCTGTCATAGGAAATGTTGCATGCACACCTGAAAAGAATATACAGTGTGTCCATAAAGTCATGGGCACTTTTGACCGGTCACAGGAAAGCAACAAAAGTCTACAGAAATGTGAAATCTGCACCAAATAAAAGGAAAACCCTCCCAGTTTCTGTAGGATGATGTGGCAGCATGTGCTCATCCGCAGATGATGATGTAACACCATGTATACAGTGGAGCAGCCCACGGCCATGCCAGTCGAGATGTGGACGGTACAGAGGAAAGTTCATTGTGTTCTGTGGCTCGCTAAATTCAAATCCGTGACCAAAGTGCACGGCGCGTTTCAACGTGAATATCGGCGCGTTTATAACAAAGCACCACCACATAGGAATAACATTACTCGGTGGGATAAACAGTTGAATGAAACTGGCAGTTTGGTGGAGAAACCCTGTTCTGGTAGGCCATCAGTCAGTGACGAGTCTGTAGAGGCTATACGGGATAGCTACCTAAGGAGCCCTAAAAAATCTGTGTGTGAGCCCACATCAAACTGCACTGAATAGGTATGAAACTGGGAGAGTTTTCCTTTTATTTGGTGCAGATTTCACATTTCTGTCGTCTTTTGTTGCTTTCCTGTGACGGGTCAAAAGTGCACCATGACTTTACAGACACACTGTTATATTCTACTGCTTTGGGGTGAAATGCTGTGAAGGTATCATTAAACTTACCTGTTCTAGTGTATCATTTAAGGCTTTCACTTCCTTGTTGATTTTCAGTCTGGAAGATATATTCATTGAGGTTTATGGGGTGTTAAAATCTCCTACTATGTCTTTATTACTGTCACTCTCTCCCTTTATGTCCATCAAGATTTGCTTTACATATTTAGGTGCTCCTATGTTGGGTGCATAAATGTTTATAAGCTTATATCCTTTTTTGAGAGAGAGAGAGAGAGAGAGACAGACAGACAGACAGACAGACAAACTGGAAAGGAAAGAAATGAAAAGCATCAACTCGTAGTTGTGGCACTTTAGTTGTTGATTGATTGCTTTCTCAGATGTGCCTTGGCCTGGGGGGCTCCAGCCAAGCCAGTGACGCCTTGCTCAAGCCAGCGACCGTGGGGTCATGTCTATGGTCCCACACTCAAGCCGGCAACCCCTTGCTCAAGCTGGTGAGCCCATGCTCAAGCCTGCGATCTCGGTGTTTTGAACCTGGGTCGTCAGTCTCCCAGACGGACACTCTATCTACTCCACAAGTTTATAAGGGTTATATCCTCTTGTTGGCTTGCTCCCTTTATCATTATGTAGTGTCCTTCTTTAGCAATTACTATAGCCTTTGTTTTGAAGTCTATTTTGTCAGATATAAGTATTGGTACCCCAGCATTTTTTGCATTTCTATTTGCATAGAATATCTTTTTTCATCCCTTTACTTTCAGTCTGTGTGTATTTTTCATTACAAGTGGGTCTCTGCAGACAGTATGTATATGGTATTTACTTTCTTTTTTTTTAATTTTATTTATTTAATTTTTTTTTACAGAGACAGAGAGAGAGTCAGAGAGAGGGATAGAGAGAGACAGACAGACAGGAACGGAGAGAGATGAGAAGCATCAATCATCAGTTTTTCGTTGTGCGTTGCGACACCTTAGTTGTCATTGATTGCTTTCTCATATGTACCTTGACCGCGGGCCTTCAGCAGACCAAGTAACCCCTTGCTTGAGCCAGCGACCTTGGGTCCAAGCTGGTGAGCTTTTGCTCAAACTAGATGAGCCCGCACTCAAGCTGGCGACCTCGGGGTTTTGAACCTGGGTCCTTCCGCATCCCAGTCCAATGCTCTATCCACTGTGCCACTGCCTGGTCAGGCAGTACTTACTTTCTTATCCATTCAGCTACCTCTGTGTCTTTTGATTATATTTAGGCCTTTTATATTTAAAGTGATGATTGGTAGGTATGTATTTATTTTTATTTTATTTATTTATTTATTGTTTTAGTGAGAGGAGGGGAAGCAGAGGCAGACTCCTGCATGTGCCCTGACTGGGATCCATCCAGCAAGCCCACTGGGGGTGATGCTCTGTTCATCTGGGGCCCTTGCTCCATTGCAACTGGAACCATTTTTTTAGCACCAGAGGCGGAGACTATGGAGCCATTCTCATGTCTGGGGCCAACTTGCTCTAATCGAGCCTTGGCTGCAGGAGGAGAGGAGAAGAGAGAGAGAGAGAGAGAGAGAGAGAGAGAAGCAAGATGGGGAGGGGTAGAGAAGCAGATGACAGCTTCTCCTGTGTGCCCTGACCAGGAAATCAGACTTGGGACTTCCACACGCCGAGCCGACACTCTACCACTGAGCCAACTGGCCGGGGCAGTTTTTAAAAATACATTCTTCTTCTTTTTTTTTTTCCTTCTTCTTCTCCTTTTTTTTCTTTTTCTTTAGCCCTTTAACAGTTCTGTAATACTGGACCAACTGATTACAAAAAGTGAAAGTTTCTAATTAACTCGAGCCATTCCTTCTTTTGCTAATAATTTTAGTCATGGGTGACTATACATCCTTATTTACATGTTCTTTATTACTAAAATCTTGCTCCTGGTCCCCAGTGTTCCATCCTACCAGACTGCTATATAGCCAATGATTAGGGTGATCTTCCATCCCTGCTGCCATATTGTTAATAGAGCTTTCTTTTATTGAGATGGGGGGAGAGAAATGAGAAGCAACTAGTAGTTGCATCACTTTTGTCTTTCATTGATTGCTTCTTGTATGTGCTTTGATCAGGGTGGGGGATGGGTGCTCAATCCAAGCCAGTGACCCCTTGCTCAAGCCAGCAACCTTGGGCTCAAGCCAGTGACCTTGGCCTTCAAGCCGGCGACCTCGGAGTTTTGAACCTGGGACGTCAGCATCCCAGGTCAATGCCCTATCCACTGTGCCACCACTGGTCAGACAATAGAACTTCCTTTTAATCTCAAAAGTGTCCCGGATTGGATGAGAAATTATGTGGTCACTTTTAACTGTGAGATTCCTGAACAGTAATAATGACTAAACTTCACTGGGCATTTGCTCTATATTAGGCACTGTGCTAAACTACAATATACTTGGATATATAGTTTCACCTCTATCTTGCCTATAGCATAACTTCCATTAGGAACTGTTGTTATGATTCTTATGTCACAAAAGACAATGGAAGCTAAAAGGTTAAGTAATTTACCAAAAGTCATACAGCTAATCACTGAGGAACTAGAACTTGAATTCAACTCTGCTGGATCCACACAATAACTGGTATTAAGACTCTGTTGTTAGAACCAGTCTGTGGCACCAGTGCCTGTTAATTTGGCAGCAGCTTGAGGATCTGAGGATCACTGAGTGTCTTCTTATTACCTTAAATTTATTCAGCCCATTCATCTGCTAAGTAAATAAATTAGTTCTTTTTCTTTTTTAAATATATGCCTCAGCAAATGAATTTTTTTTTTTGAGACAGGACCTACTCAGTAATTTTGGCAGTGTTATATTACAATGGCCTTTTAAATTTTGTACTAGATGCCATTTTAATTGTTTAGTTTGATGACTGCATTAGGGACAGTGGTTCACTTTCCACTTTGGAAAAACTGCTCTCTGTCAGGTTTGTGAACAGCTTTATTGGTTTAGCTTCTGACATTAAAGGTCAGAAGTTCTAAAAACATACACTTTAATGGATGACGTAATACGTATTTTATATGTGTCACCGGTGCTTTCCTTCAGTTGTTGAAATGGGTACCGTTGTGCCTTCTGCAGGGAAGGTGTATGTCTGTGTGTCTGTGACAACGTCCGTGTGTGTCTGTGTATACAACTTGTTTGAAAGCCAAGTCTTACAAAGTTAAACACTAGATCCTTTAATCTTTCTTATGAAATATCAACATTCCCAGTAAATCAACTATATGTCATTAGATTTGATAGCCATTTTGTCTGTGTGACTTTAAAATGCAGACTTTGAGTGAGGAAAAAAAGGAGATTTGTGGCCCTGGCTGGTTGGCTCAGTGGTAGAGCGTCGGCCTGGTGTGCAGAAGTCCTAGGGTCCATTCCCGGCCAGGGCACACAGGAGAAGCGCCCATCTGCTTCTCCACCCCTTCCCCTCTCCTTCCTCTCTGTCTCTCTCTTCCCCTTCTGCAGCGAGGCTCCATTGGAGCAAAGATGGCCCGGGCGCTGGGGATGGCTCCTTGGCCTCTGCCCCAGGCGCTAGAGTGGCTCTGGTCGCGGCAGAGCGATGCCCAGGATGGGCAGAGCGATGCCCAGGATGGGCAGAGCATCAACCCCTGGTGGGCAGAGCGTTGCCCCCTGGTGGGCGTGCCGGGTGGATCCCGGTTGGGCGCATGCGGGAGTCTGTCTGACTGTCTCCCGTTTCCAGCTTCAGAAAAATACAAAAAAAAAAAAAAAAAAAAGATTTGTGGTAGGTTTTGTTTGATTTAAAAAAAAAATGAAATCAGTTGATTCAGTTTAGCTTGGCAGCCTTACAAGTAACTTCAGACCTATCTCAGCTTTTTCCTGGCCTGAGAGACTATTTTTTATCTCTTGTTTTTTTCATAGTTTAATGAGGTGTTAAGATTTGTTCATTTTAAAACAGACCATTTAAAAATGAAGAAGCCACATTGTTTAGTTCACTGGCCTGGGAGCCTAAGAGACATGTTCTGTTCTCAGCTCTGGAAAACTCATTTAAAGCAAAATCATATGACCTATTCAAAAAAGATATTACTCTAGTTTGAGGAAGTACAGTTTACTTTCTAATTAGTGTAGGGAGCATGTATTAACTGGAAAGTTCTTGGCAAAATTATACTATTGTAATGCTTGTGGCTGAGGCCAGGCAAGTCCACATTGGATTCGGGCAGCCGGTAGAGAAACTACAGAGCCAGGAAGCGATGGGCCATATGTGTTTAATAGTCTCCCAATGGCAGGGGGAGGGGAGCAAACAGGCAGGGGAAAACTTTCTCACTGCAACAGGTAGACAAGCAGCAAAATGCCCCTCAGCGTGGCGGACAGGCAATCCGCACCAAAGTAAAGCTGTGGCCTTATATAGGCAATGCACACATGGCTCTGATACGTGCTCACACATGAATCATGCAAAGTGCAAGAGAGCAAGCCTAATACAGCTGTTTTCCCTACAACTATCTAAACAGGCAAGTTCCAAATCCTGAAAGAGAATTTCCTTTGAGTTATATTTTTGTACAACTTTCCATTCTCTTGACTGTAACCCTTCATTCCTACTAGAATAATACAAGATTTATCTATCTGTTAGGGGATGAAGATATTTTGGATAAAGTTACTATGCATCTCTTATCAAAATGTTGCCACATATAATCCCCAAATCTAGTGGTTTGGAGGCTGGGGTTGTAGTCAGGAAAGTGGGTCACTCTAATCTGTAGCTCAACTATTGGTGACTCAATGTCTGGCACCACAGAAAAGTGAATTTCTTTAGTTATGACGATCCTGACTGTGACATATCATTTTTTCTTTTTAACTTTTTGCTTCTGTATTCAACCAAGGTATATCTGCATTTAAAAACAAAACAAAACAAAAAACTTCCTTAAGCAAATAAGGACACCATGAAGGAAAAGCAAACCGGAAAACCACACGGTGAACAAAATGCAGTTTCTGAAGATGGTGTAGTGAGTAGTGCATAGTAACTGGTTTCAGAAGAATCACGTTCTAGCATTCTTTACCGTTTACTGGTTTTGTGCCTTTAAGCAACTGATTTAATCTCTTCCTCTGGTTTCCATCTCTGTAAAATAGGAGAATACCACCTCATAGAGCTAGTCTGGGTTTCAAGTGATAAATGTGAAAGTACTTTTTAAAAGATGAATGTTAGTGGCTGTGTTCATGATGGAAGACCTGCCTTGGGCTGTTAGATACATTCCGTGCACAGTCCAGTTGTTTTTCTCCACTTTGTGGAAACCTGATGTAGGAGTAACTGGAGACTGTGCTGTTAGGCTTGGTGGAGTTTTCCCCGTGCTTTCTCTTCTAGTCTTATCTTTGGTTCCCTATCTGAGGTTGAAGCTTGTCCGCTGTGGCCACAGTTTGCTCTCCATTTCCTCTTTGCAGTCACTCGACCAACATTCTCGCCCTCATTCCCAGAGAGCAAGTCTTGTTTTCCCTGGATGAGCACCAAACTTTAGATACCTGTCTTGCCCCTCTCCAGTTGTCTAGCTTGAACTCTTTAGAAGTTAGTTCTATCTTCTTCCCACTCTGGTTCTTTCTGCTGGGTTGGCTATCCAAAGCGTACTGTACTTCTCACTGTAATTTTAGACATGTTATGGCCTTCTTCACCTGGACTTGACTGTGAGGCTGAATTGCTAGTGGTCCTGCTGCCTGAGATTGCAAGCTCTCATTTTGCTCATGCGCAATGGTGGATAGAAACTGGTCTGTCCTACACTAGAAAGGCTCCAAGTTACCTAGGGCTTTCTAAATTAGTTTAATTTCCAACTTGAGAAAGCTGAAATAAGAAGGAAGAAAGCTCATAAGTGTTTTTATCTTTCTCTGTTGACAGTAGATATTGTGGTGATGCTACTACCACTCGTGATTGTGATAGTAGCAATAGCAGCAGTCATCATCAGCATCACGTTGTCACTGTCAACTTTGTCATTGTAGTGGTTACCACTTATTGCCCTTTTTTATAGCCAGGTATGATAAATTCTTTATATGCTTTGCATTATTTAAACCTTATAACAACCCTGTAAGGTGAGTCACTTATTATTTCTCTTGTAGCGTTAGAGAGACTGAGAGGTGAAGTAACTTGCCTGGGGTTGCAAAACTAGTCATCTGGAGAATCAGTATTCTAACCTAGATTATCTGATTTCAGAAGCTGAATAAGGTGCTATGCAGTATTGTGGAATATATTCATGAGCTCTGTGGCAGAGGTCACTAACTCAAATGCCCGTAAAAGCCAGACCTGAATGAAAATGAGAGAGAACCCATAGTTAGCAAGGCAACAGTGCAAGGTGGGTGATTGTCATGGACACAGTGAGGACTTGGAGACCACATGGAGTGCACCGAGGGACCTAGGGGAGAGCGCCCCACAATCCCCTATACAGCTGTCATGAGAACAGCCCCAAGCCCCAGTCCTTAAGGGTATTTATTGATACACACAAAGAGAAGCAGAGCGAGAATGAGGAAGTCAGAAAGCAGAGAGGGGAATGAAGAAGTTAGGAAGGGGAACTTCTTTGGAGCGGGCAAAAGGGCAAGGGAAGTAGCTCAAATATCCCCACCTATTGATTAATCAGAATTGCTGATTCTATCTCTATTGTGCTGTGTTCAGCACTTTCTCTCAGTGAGGCCACTATGTGATTTTTGCCTCAGGGCATTGAACTCTGTCCCTATTCTATATTCCTCTTCAGGGCCTCTACAGGTGACACATGGCAACTGGTGTTTTTCCTTGGAGCTGGGGTGCAGTAAAGCATGATGGGAGTGTGGCTTACTGAAGGACAGACCCTAGCTAAAAAAGCTGGCTGCTATTTACTCCATCAGTTGTTCTTATAAGGGAGTAAGGTTTTTAAGCATGAATTTTTAAAAAGATGACGGAAATAAGGATTTTATGCCATATTTCCTGGTTATTAAATGCTGACAGTGAACTCAACAAAACCAAACACTATGGAGGTTAAAGTAATTATGTTTGGGGACCAAATTTGGCCCTATTTATAACCTCTTTCAGAGTAAAAATTTACAACATATAATCATTTCAGTGAGTGACGACAGTCTACAATGAGATGTATTTATTGTTCCCATTGGCCAGTAGTTAGTCTAATCATCCTTTGCCACTCCATCTGCTATTGTGTAACCAGTTTATTAAATGTTGTACAAAGACTGAAACAAATAACTTAAAAAAAACACAAGAATTCCTCTTCTTGAGTACCTAGTGTGTGCCAAGCACTTTAAATATGTTATTTTATTCATTTTAATCCCATAGCATCTGCTTAACAGGTGAGGAAAGAGGTTTTAGAAGTTTAATAACAACAACAGCAACAACATCTTGCCAAAGGCATTCCTCTAATAAGGGGGAAGATGGGTTTGAATCTGCGAATGCATTATTCCAAAGCCCTTGGGCTTGTCTTGACTGTCAACTAGTGCCTGGAGATTAGCATTATACTAGAACTCAGGTAAACTGAGACAGACTTCCCATGTTGTGATTTGGGGTTTCTGTGGGGGATAAGTTCTTCCAATCAAAATTATCTCTGAACATTACTGGAAATTCTTTCATTTCACTTTAGCACCCAGCCTGAAATTCTAGCCTTCAGAGATACTTTTGCATTAACAGGTATACTCCTGGGAAGGTCCCTGCTTAAGCAGCCATTCTTTATTCACATGTTAACATGAAGTTAATCAGACTCCTTCAAACTACTACCTGATGTCATGGGAATTTTCCTGGGAAGAGAAACAGGCCATTCTGAAGTACGGGTCACAGTTCAGTTGGAGTGACTGGACAGTGGACCTTGGCATGGGCCCTTTGTGTCATGGGCAGGCCTCTGGCTGCCACAGAAGCGGGAAAGTTGGCACACGAGTTTGTTAGCTACTTTATTTGTGTCATAGAGCTGTCCTCTCAAAATAGATGAGGCCATGTTATTGCATGGTGCTTTTTGTCCTGTTATATATTTACACTAAAAGAATGCAGCATTTTACTTTTAAAAGATTTTGAACACATTTTATAATTCTAAAATAAAAATATAATCTTTAAAAAGTAATATTTTTTTATGGCACAGATTAAGGAAAAGACTCAATGAATAATAAAAAAGAAAACGAAGCTGAAAATGGCTCTCAGGGGTAGGATTCTGATGGACTTTCTAAGTATATATTAAAAAATGTTTTTTGGCCTGTGTTGGGCAGATAAAATGTATTATGCTCACTTTGTTAAAAAGGCCGTTGCCCAGGTGGTATTAATGTGTGTTGGGGTGGGCTAAAGGCAGGCAGAATCCTTGTAGCCTGGGGCTTGGTTTTGGGATTAAGCCTTTCCTACCCTTTTTGGTGTAAGGTGGTACAATCCTATCATGCCTCAGAGAAGTGACTTTGTATTAGAGACTTCCCTATTATGTATATTGGATTAAGGGTTTGGATTTCTACACTATAAAATGGGGATGGAACGAGAGTTTGCGCTCTTAGTTCCTGAGGTTAGCATGAGAGAGCGGAGAGAGTAGAGCCAGCAGCTAAAGGAGGCCACGTGGAGGAGGCCAGGAGAAGCAGCCAAGATGGCGGAGTGCTGAGTGAGATGCCAGTTTGTGTAGAGTTTGTATCTGGGATAAGGAAGGAGATGGGGAACTGAGGAGAAGAAGGCTGGTGAGCTAGAAACCTTTGATTCTAGGAAACTCGGATAAGTCAGTGGCTTTGTGAGCACTGAGTGTGACTGGGTTTTGGAGCCCAGTGTATGTTTTTACTTGCCCGCCGGGTGCAAGGTAGGATTAAAGGCTATGGCCCATCAGTTTTTGGCTCCTCTGTTTCTTTACCGACTGTCCGAATCCAATGCGAACCTGCATAGGCCAGAAGGCTGCTGTGATAGTGGCCCTGGCCCTGCCTACTGGCTTTACAGCCTGACCTGTGGTGGCGCAGTGGATAAAGCGTTGACCTGGAAATGCCGAGGTCGCCGGTTCGAAACCCTGGGCTTGCCTGGTCAAGGCACATATGGGAGTTGATGCTTCCAGCTCCTCCCCCCTTCTCTCTCTCTGTCTCTCCTTTCTCTCTCTCTCTCTCTCTTTCTCTCTCTCTCTCTGTCTCTCCCTCTCCTCTCTAAAAAAAAAAAGAATAAATAAAAAAAATACTATAAAAAAAAAAAAAAGTTTTTTTCTGATAACTCATTTTAAAGGAGAACAAGAGTTTTACTATTGAAACAGAGTGAGTGAGGAAATTCTTAGTTGTCAAGGTGTGAGATGAAAAAATGGGGAAGTTTTACTATTTACGTGGTAAAATCTGGACTTGCCTCAAGGGCGGGGTCCCACTGAGGGTCCCGGGCACAGGAAAGGGAGCAGAGGGCGCTGGCTCTCAAAGTCCTACCTGGTCTTTCTCTTCTTCTCGCCATTCCTGGAGCTCCAGGGGTGTGTTCTTGCCCCAGATTATTTCCCCTTCCTCAGGAGACAATGAGAAAACTTGGAAGAATTCAGGGAGATTCTGTGCCGAGTTTCCTGACATCGACTAAGCCTTCTCACTGCCTGTTTATGAGACAGCTTTGCCCAAAACAGCCCCTTAATGTTTAAGGTGCCAGCCCTTACGGAATTTGCTCAGGTTTCCTTGAACACGATTTCTCTCTCTCTTCTAGCAATTTGGCAGTTCCAGAATAGTTCTAATTTCCTCCTTTTTTCTTTCATGTTGAACACCAGTTATGAAAAAATTTTATTCTTTCATTGTGGTTCAGATGGAGCTTGAAATCCTCAACTCAATTTCCTAATTATCTGTCAATGGTAATTGTTGTTCTACCTTAAATATAATATATTGTCTTTCTGCAAAAGTTTGAATTTTCCAGGAATGGAAGAGGAGTATTTTTCAGCTTTACTGAGGCATAACAGACATGTAAAATTGTAAGATATATTAGGTGTACAATTTGATATAATAAGAGTCATATGAATGTATACATATATTAATGTAGAATAGCTAAACTTTACTTTTCGTGAATAAGCTCAAAACTAGAGGACAGTGATTGTAAGTGGAATATGGTTCAATGATACAGACTCAGCTCCGTGTACCTGCACACCTCTCACTGATCAGTCTCCAGAGCTTCTTAGAGATAGGAATGAGTCGGAAGGTCACAGAAAGGAATGTCAGGGGCTAGGAGTTCAGAAAGCTCTTTGGCCATTTAAGACAAAATTGTCATCATACTCTTTAAAATTAATTTTGTTATGTAATTATTTCATTTGTCTAACCCAGGGGTAGTCAACCTTTTTATACCTACCGCCCACTTTTGTATCTCTGTTAGTAGTAAAATTTTCTAACCACTTACCAGTTCCACAGTAATGGTGATTTATAAAGTAGGGAAGTAATTTTACTTTATAAAATTTATAAAGCAGAGTTACAGCAAGTTAAAGCATATAATAATAATTACTTACCAAGTACTTTATGTCGGATTTTCGCTAAGTTTGGCAGAATAAATCTTTATAAAACAACTTACTGTAGTTAAATCTATCTTTTTTTATATACTTTGCATACATAGAAATTACATTAGTTGCCTGACCAGGCAATGGCGCAGTGGATAGAGCATTGGACTGGGATGCAGAGGACCCAGGAGGCAAAAGAGCAAGATGTGTTCAGATGAGTACAAGCAAGCAATTCTGGATGGCTACAGGTTAGGGTGCCAAGTGGGCAGCCGTAGCTGTAGATAGAGAAATAATGGATGAAAGGGGGGTTGACAGAAATCTGCTGGCACCAAGAACAATGACGGCTTCAATTTAGAAAAGGGCAGCCAAAATTAAATAGATGAGCTGACAAGAGAACAGATCACAGAGGTGAATAGATTTTTTAAAGAGAAATCATTGAGGAACGTGTCATATTAAAAGATACTGCTGTGAAGCAGATTTTTTGGGAGCTAAATAAGTGGTTTTTATTTCCAAGAATATCACAGAGAATAGAGCAGTTATACATAAAAGCCTTTCTTACTACCAGATGTTTATGAGTTAGACCAGTGGTAGTCAACCTGGTCTCTACTGCCCACTAGTGGGCGTTCCAGCTTTCATGGTGGGCAGTAGCGGAGCAACCAAACAGGTCCATACCCGCCGTCCTACCCAGCGGGCAGTTTATGACTGCTATTGTTGCCCCAAAACTAGCAGTTTGTCGTTTTATTACCCTGTAGACCATGAGTTGGGGACCTATGGCTCGCGAGCCAGATGTGGCTCTTTTGATGGCTGCATCTGGCTTGCAGACAAATCTTTAATAAAAAAAATAATGTTAAAAATATAAAACATTCTCATGTATTACAATCCATTCATTTCCTACCGCTCATGTTCATGGTTGCGGGTGGCTTGAGCCAATCACAGCTGTCCTCTGGGACAACACCAAATTTTTATTGGATAATGCATAACGCACACAGGTCGTTGTATGGCTCTCACGGAATTACATTTTAAAATATATGGCGTTCATGGCTCTCTCAGCCAAAAAGGTTCTCAACCCCTGCCGTAGACAAAGAACTCTATGATTCGATGCTTCTTTCTATGACAGAAACTGCCGGACAATGGAGACACCAATTAACTCATATTTTCGCCTGGATTCCCGGACTTTAGGGTAATAGGGTGACATTCTAGGAACCCCCCCTGGGACTGCCAAAACTAGCCAATGTCTTGCTACTTTGCCCTGATCGCAAAGAAGTGATGCCTTTGGCCAACACCCACTACATAAAATTTTATAAAACGCACAACCATGGATACTCACTAACATAGTCTCGTCTCAACAAATTCTCGCTCAACCACGACACTTGTAATGTCGCGACCCCGCAACAGACTTCAAACGCATAAGTTTTATTCACGTTACGTAAGTGAAGCTAAATCGTTACGTAATCGAAACTAAAGTCAGTACATAGTTAGATTTCTGAGAGCAAGCACATGCTTACAGCCTCAAACAAAATATTGTGAAATATTGTGAACCCATGTCTCAAAAATAAAATATGCATGCAGCTATTCACCAAAGTATCTGAAGATGGGTTTCATAGAATCTGTTGCAAATAAACAACATCCAATGTGTTTATTGTGCCATAAAACATTATCCAATGAGGCAATGAAGCCAGGTCGACTGCGAGAACATCTTTCTACAAAGCATCCAAATGACAAGGACAAGCCCATTGAATATTTTCAGTACCTGGTGCAACCTCAAACTGGAGGTGGGGCACCAAGATAAAATCAGGTGACTCAGATGCAGGAAATGGATTAATGTCTGAGTACACATAGAGAAATGATGACTCTGCAACATAAACATGTCTGGTGAGGTCATCACTTCCTGTCTCACGGGGAAAGAGACTGCCAGTTAAATGGAAGAATTTGGGATCATTTTTCTTGTGATTTCACCCTAAAACTGTACCTCATTTCTCAGATTCTTGTCCAGGTCTTGTCCTCTCACACCTTTTACTTGTGCCTCAGTTTCTGTGGGAACTTTGTGGAAATTTGTAATGCTAACCTGAATTCCTGACTGGTTTTATTTATCTCTACTGTGATCAAAGTCCCAAAGGTATTTTCTGAGAAATGATTAAAACTTTGCTTACATAACCTGCAAGCCCAGGTCTCATCCTTCCATATGATGGCAAAAGTCTTTCAAATTCATGTCATGATACTACACTAGAAATCTCTCCTTAGGACTGAATTGTTTTGCTAGTTAAAGATCATGTTTGGAAGTTCTGGGTTTCTAATAGATAGATTCTTTAATCATTTCTATTCATAAATAATAATATTAACTGCAAGAAAAGCAATATGAACTAACAACTTGTGTTTTTAAAAGTAAAGAAACGTACTATTCTCCCAAAGTTTTAAAGGAGAAAAATAGTTTCAGTAACAAATAGTATAACATTAAACCTTATTAGCTTGCTATCATGTTTAATTGATCTATGTCATCTTGATTAAATGCTCTCTAAGATTTTATAATAGTCCTAAGCTAACCTAGTTTATCCTAGGACTAATAATGTAGGCATTTCACAAATAATATTGATCTTTAATTTAATGTTCATGGTAAATATAAAATATTTTTTGAGCACTAATATTTTTTATTGCATTATTATGAAAGAATGGCAACCATCAATAACAAGGAGAGCCTGCTTTCTATAACTCACTGCCAGTGAGTACACCAAGCTGTTGGACAGTAAGCACCGTGAAGGCGAGGATCATGTCTCTTTCATCCCCTGTTGTAGTTCCCATGTCTTCCTCAGTGCTTAGCACATAATAGGAGTCCAGTAAATATATGTTAAATGAATAAATGAAATATGTGTAAGTTCATCCCTGACACTAGTCACACATAGTGATAGCTCTGCAGGTAAAGACAAGTCTAAGATAACAACTATCACTAGAGCAAGCAGTGGCTTTCCATTTCTGATCTAGGGACGCTTGGTGCTCTATGGGGATGCTGAGGGTTCTGCGAGCAATGAATTACTTTCTGCCAAATGTTTACATTGCCTGAGGATACTCTTCAGCATTCTTACTTACAATGCAGTGTAGCTTAAGAAAAAAAAATTTTTTTTTGGCTCAGAAATACCAACAAAGATGGAACAAATAAAGCTGAAGAAAGGGCAGGATCCAGGGTAGGCCTCAGAAAACCTCACCATCTCCCTCGCTCAGCATGGCGGCTTCATCCGTCTCACTGAAGGTCTGCTTTCTTTTAGTGGGAAACATGGTTTATGACAGCCGTTAAACTTTATTTCTTAGAACGTTAGTCACCGGATGAAGACTGACTTCAAGCTTTCTTTGGCCTTAAGTTTAAAATCTTGGAGAAGGAATTTTGTTTACAAAAGAGTTTGGCTATTGAACATAGTTTGAGACAGTTTTGCTCTAAGCAGTTTATTTGGGCACCCACCCCCTTTTCCCCATCTGCTTTTCCTCAGTGGGACTTCCCTCATTCTGATCTTGGCTCTCCGGCCCTCGTCTACACCCCTTCTTTATCACCTGGCACGTTTGGCCCCTAGATTCTCTGTTCCTTGTGCTTGATGTGCCTTTTATTTCTTCTGTCCTCTTGTCTTGAGTGAAGACTCTCTGCCCAGGAAGTCCCCTACCAGCTTTCTGTCTGGGAGGAATTGAGCCATATAATATGCAAGTTTCAAGATTATGTAAACCATAGCTGTATTAAATTTTTCTAGTGCTTTTAAAAGGTTTTCACTTAAGGACAAAAGGCAGTTATTTTATATCTACTTTAGTCCTAAGCAGAATGTAAATAGGGTAGAACTTCTTAAAATAACTTCTTTTGTAAAGTAGGACACCTTCAATCCTCAGACAACTAGAATTTTCTCTGAAACAAGTGCTAAAGAATGACCTTGATCCATAAAAAAGTATATACATATTGAAGCATGGGAATGATCAATACAGTCTTTTCTTTCTTTTTCTCAACAGTCAATTAAGGCTCCTTCTTCGCTGGCCATAGCAAAGCCTAACCTGAGTCAGAGTTGACAATGACATATTTGACTATGAGCAAAAGATGCCAGCCCATTTTTAGAGCAGATTGTTTTATCTTCACTAGTCTACTTAAATTTTAGTGCTGAATTTACAAAATGTGAAAAACTTGTCTTGGAAATATTTTTTAAACATTGAGAAAATAATTAATAAGTCAGATAGAAGGATGGATCTAAATAGATAAGGTAGTGATCCTATGGATTATTCTTCACTTAACTTTATGGTGGAAATATTTTAAAATGAGGAAAAATGAAGTTGTACTTTAATTAGTTTATAAAATTTTGGATAATTGTTTTTGAAAGAGTGATGATCTAGCCCGTAAGAGAATGTGGGTTGACCATGCAAAAGAATGAAACTCGACTACAGTTTGTCCCCATGCACAAAAATTAATTCAAAATGGATCGAAGACCTAAATATAAGATCTGAAACAATAAATTAATAGAAGAAAACATAGGTGCTAAATGTATAGATCTGGGCCATAGAGAACATTTTATGAATTTGACCCCAAAGACAAGGTAGGTAAAGGCAACAATAAATGAACGGGACTATATCAAACTAAAAAAGCTCTGTACAGCAAAAGAAACCAACAACACAACACAAAGGCAGCCAACCAAATGGGAGCTGATATTCACAAACAACAGCTCTGATGAGAGGTTAATATTCAAAATATATATAAAAGACTCACAAAGCTCAACAACAGGCAAGCCAACAATACACTTAAAAAATGGGAAGAGGATCTGAACAGACACTTCTCCCAAGAAGACATACAAATGGCCATGAAAAGATGCTCATCTTCATTTTTTTTAACCTTATTTTATTTCATTTTATTTATCCATTTTTAGAGAGGAGAGAGAGAGGGAGAGAGAGAGACAAGAGAGAGTGAAGGGGGGAGGAGCTGGAAGCATCAACTCCCATATGTACCTTGACCAGGCAAGCCCAGGGTTTCAAACCGGCGACCTCAGCATTTCCAGGTCAACGCTTTATCCACTGCGCCACCACAGGTCAGGCTGCTCATCTTCACTCTTTAAGGAATATATGAATATGTAGTCTTAAATCCATTCATATAATTTTGGTGTCCATTTTTGTGCATGTGAATTTATGATGACATTAGTGCCAAGTGATTAACTAAGTTACAGAGTCTACATTTTAATATGTTGCTTTTCAAATCACAGTTTAAGAGTCACACAGTTTATGGACACATTCTCAGGCATCTGTGAATCTCTTGTAATAATATTAATAACTAATTTTTTAAATAATATTTTTGATGCCAGATGATCTTCAAAGACTTTTTGTATATTATCTACCAGAATTCTCATGATTCTATGAAGTACCACTATTATCCTCATTTTACAGTTGGAAAAACTGAGGCACAAAATGATGAGGAACTTACCAAAGACCTCAGAGCTAAGTTTTGGACTTAACATTCTAGTTCTAACAATCTATATTTAAATAATATAGATTTCAGTTTCTTAGAATAAAAAGATTTGCCTCACATCCTTTTATAATATCTCTGTCCTTCACAGCCCTCCAAATAACCAATGATTTACTTTCCTTTAATATAGAAACCTTTGTATTTTCTAGAATGTATATGGTTAGAATCATTAAAGGTTTACTCTATTCTGGTTTCCTTTATGTGGCATAATTACTTTGAGATTTATCAATGATACAAATGGCTCGTTTCTTTTTTTACTATCTTTGAATATGTCACTATTAGTTTATCCATTCTTCTGTTTATGTACATTTGGGTTAGTTCCAGTTTTAACTATTGTAAATAAGGCTGTACAAACATAAAGGTTGACTGGTCTCTATTTTAAGAGTATGACTACTAATAGAAAAATTAATTTATATGTCAAATATTTTTAGAGTTGTCAATAGAAAACTGTTAAATAATAATAGCAACAAAGTAGAGAATTTCTTTTGAGATATATTAGCTATTTAAGAAAATAATGTTCTTCTACCCAATTTCCTCTTCTTTCTCTTGCTTTCCTGAGCAATCAGTCCTGAAGCCTTAAAATGAGGCAGAACAAGGCTGCTGCTGGGAGGAGGTGGAAACCATTGACCCAGGTTTTGGAACACAGAAAGGGGACTCATTTGAGAGGGCTGACCTGCTCTGGTGTCAGAGACCAACCAGCATAAAGATGGTATCCACATGGAGGGGCAACCTGATGTGGATGTCAGAACTCAAGAGAAGTGGGGCGGGAGCACTATGAATGGAAATGACCCAGTGCGGTGTATCAGAGTCCAAGCAGGATGAAAAGAACTTGAATATTTCTGGAGGGGAAGCCTGACATAAGGTTTTGAAACTCAAGTGGAGTGGAAGGCATATCCATGCAGTAGGGTGGAGGTTCAGAATCGGGAGTCAGAGTGAGGAAGGAATCTGTTGGGAAGGGTATGGTCTGTCATGCTATGTTGAAGCTTATATGGTGGTGGTGTTAGGGCACCTGCTGTGGGTTATTGGAACCCAAGTGGAGTGAAGAAGGCATTTGCGTGGAGGAGGGATGACATTAGAAATGGGAAATTCGTTATATATGGGTAGTTGAGCAAATAAAAGATATCAAGGGTAATGGGGGCTATGTTTCTTACTGTTGAAATAAGGAGTTATAAATATATACAAGGAGAAAACAAGAACGAGATTTATAGTGTTGTATTGCAGTTGCAATGGAAATATTAGTATGCATGATGCTTTCTATCCTTAAAAGAGGAATGAAGAGAGAAATAAATATAAAGGTGGGTGTGTCTGTGTAGGGTCATCTCAATAGCCATATGTACATCCAGTGTCTAGATATTGACTTCTAAGGTCTATCCTTCAAGGAACTGGAGCTTCTTGGAAAAGTAGCTGATTTCAGGACTATGACAAGCAAAGCACAGGGTGAGACTTGAAAAATTTGTTATTTTGGAAGTCAAGGAAGTGCTCAAAGAGTAATTTCAAAAAAACACAGTGCTCCTCAACCATATATGTGTTTTTATATTTCTTTTTGTTCCCTCCAAGAACAGTAGTTATATATCTTGGATATAACATTGTGTTTGAATTGATTACCAGAAATAGATTGGCAAAAACTAGAACAGGAGTGGGGCAAATTGTTAGTTAGAGATGGATGCAAATTAAAGGTGAATGAAGGTTAAAGCAGATTGAATATCTGATAAACCAAGGGAAAGTAGACTATGTGGGAAGGAGTCTGGGAAGCGTGGGGCAAGTGGAGAGAGTCCCTGAAGAAGAAATGGACAGTTGGTGACAGAGACCTAGGCATTGACTTTTATCAATTGTGTCAGAGAATAGCAAGAGATAGAGCATGCTAGCCTGGATTTTGGATCTATGGAAAGATGCTAGTTCCAAAGATTGTGGAGTTTGAAGTATTGTTACTTTGTTTGAGAGAGCAGAGGGAAAATGGTTTTAACCTGAACTTGTGGTTTTATCTGGATCCCCCAGTTAAACATGCATCTGTTAATTTGAAAGTTAAAGTTTTGAGGCCTGCCCTGTGGTGGCACAGTGGATAAATTATCAACCTAAAACACTGAGGTCGCCGGTTCAAAACCCGGGCTTCCCTGGTCAAGGCACATATGGGAGTTGATGCATCCTGCTTCTCCCCCCTTCTCTCTCTCTCTCTAAAATGAATAAATAAAATCTTAAAAAGAGAGAGAGAGAGAGTCAGTCATTTCTTAAAAAAGAAAAGAAAGTTGAAGTTTTGAAGTCTGGTGATGGAAAAAAACTTAAGAGAAGAAAAAATTGACCTGCATTGTAATCACATTGCATATGGCTAATTTGCCTTCATGTATATGGAAGCAGTGATGTGTACTGAAATGTCTTAAATAAAGCTAATCATTAACATTTCTTAGGGAACTTAAAAATATATAAGATAGATAGATAGTCTCAGTAATCACTAGGAACCACTGGTATGGTGAAAAGGGTGAAACCAATTGCTTAACAAACTATTTTTATAATTTCCCAAGTGTACATCCTTGATAAAGTTATTTAACCCCTCTTAGTTTTTGCAGCTATAAAATGAGACTAATTGTAGCTATTTTATAGTGTTATAAAATACAGTGTAGGTGTGCTCTCAATAATTGTTAACTTCTATTATCTTCTCCACCCCTAATTAATACATATTTTTTACTCTAGGATGTCTCTCATTATATTTTTTTTTTTTTTTTTTTTTTTAATTTTTTTTTCTTTTTTTTTTTTTATTTATTCATTTTAGAGAGGAAAGGGAGAGACAGAGAGAGAGAGAGAGAGGAGAGACAGAGAGAGAGAAGGGGGGAGGAGCTGGAAGCATCAACTCCCATATGTGCCTTGACCAGGCAAGCCCAGGGTTTCGAACCGGTGACCTCAGCATTTCCAGGTCGACGATTTATCCACTGCGCCACCACAGGTCAGGCCTCTCATTATAGTTAATATCAAACAAATAAACTGTAAAATCTTAGCTGAGAAAATAATTTAGCCAGTTTGGTATAAAAGAGGGCTTCATGTTAGAAATAAGAGGCCAGACTACACTTTTTGCACCGGAAGGCCTTGGGTAAGTAAGCAGCAGTGCAGAAATCCAGAGTGGGTGAGGCAAGCCTCTCTTTTCAGGATGCCCTGAAGGTTTTGTAAATGGGCACAACCAGACAGGTGATGTCAGGGAATGTTCTTTCTCTTTTCAGTGACCTTGTCTTGTCCAAAAGGTCATCTCACACTCAGACGTTGCCAGAAACTTTGTTTGAACTTCAGCAATGTGAGGAGGCTAAGCCTATCTTGCTCGGCCCTAGAAACTTAACTATAACATGAATGAAGAAAGATAAGAAAAATCAAGAATCCACTTGGTGTTTGTACTAAAATTAGATAAGACTACATAGACAAATTTGTAATGTATAATTCCTCACTTGTAACGTGTTTCCCCTTCTCATTAAATATTTTTCATACCATGTATGAAATGTATCTTTTTTTTTAAGGCTACACAGTATTCCATTAAATAGCTATGTCGTATTATTTAACTAAACCCCTAAAAGGAGAGTTTTTGTTTAAGTATTTATTATTATGAACATACTATAATTAATATCTTCTTTCATATATTCTTATGTATGCCTCTGATTTTGTCTTTATAATGGATTACCAGAAGTAGAAATATTAGGCTTTCTTTTTTTTTTTCATTTATGAGAGAGAGAGAGAGAGAGAGAGAGACGGAGAGAGAGGGAGAGAGAGGGAGAGGTAGGGAGAGGTAGGGAGAGAGATGAGAAGTATTAACTCATAGTTGCAGCACCTTAGTTGTTCACTGATTGCTTTTTCATATGTGCCTTGACCAGGGGGCACCAGCCGAGCCAGTGACCCCTTGCTCAAGCCAGTGGTTTGAGCCTTGGGCTTAAGCTGACAACCTTTGGGCTCAAGGCAGCAACATTTGAGCTCAAGCCAATGACTATGGGGTCATGTCTATGATCCCATGCTTAAGCCAGCAACCCCACACTCAAGCCAGATGAGCCCACACTCAAGCTGGCAATCTCGGGGTTTCAAACCTGGGTCCTCTGTGTCCCAGGTCGATACTTTATCTACTGTGCCACTGCCTGGTCAGGTGAAATACTAGACTTTTAATATGCATTGCCAAATTGTTCACTGGAAGCTTCTAACAATTTATATTTCTTTGATGGCTTGTTGAAATGTCATTTTACTACACTCTTTTTATTACTATGTCATTACTAATTTTTAAATTTTTGTAAGTTTGTCATTGTAAAGCCAGTATCCACGGCCACCGTCACAGCTGCCTGGCCTATGCAGGTTCGCATAAGATTTGGACAGGCGGTAATGAAACAACGGAGCCACGAATTGTTGGGTCATTATCTTTAATCCTAGCTTGCACCCGGCGGGCAAGTAAAAACACACACTGGGCTCCAAAACCCACTCATTCAGTGCTCTCAAAGCTGCTGACTTATCCAAGTTTCCTAGAATCAAAGGTATCTAACCTCACCAGTCTCATTCACCTCTGTTCCTCTTCTCTCTGCACAAACTGGCTTCTTCTTCAACACTCTGCCACCTTGGCTGCCCCTCCTCTCCTCCACATGGCCTTTCTCTGCTCTCTCCTCTAATGCTAATCTCAGGAACCGAGAGCGAGCAAGTTCCCGGTCTGTCCCACTTTATAGTATAGAAATCAAAACCTTTAATACAATATACAAACAAGGAAGTCTCTGATACAAAGTCACTTATCTGAGGCATAATGGGATTCTTCATGAAAGTGCACCACCCCACATCAAAAAGGGGAAAGGCTTAGTCCCAAAACCAAGCCCCAGATACAAGGATCCTGCCTGCCCACAGCCCGCTTCCAACACACATTAATACAATAACGCCATCCCAAGCAATCACCTGAGAGACGGGCTTCCACGTGGGCAGCACCATCTTTAACAAAGTGAGCATAATATATTTTATCTGCCCGACATTCCCCATCTCCTTCTTTCTGAACAAACCGCACTAACTGGCTTCTCTTTCAGCACTCCGCCATCTTGGCTGCCTTTCCTGGCCTCCTCCACGTGGCCTTCTGTTGGGCAGATAAAATATATTATGCTCACTTTGTTAAAGATGGCACTGCCCACACAGAAACCATCACCCAGGTGATATTAATGTGTGTTGGGGACAGGTTGTGGGCAGGCAGGATCCTTGTAGCCTGGGGCTTGGTTTTGGGATTAAGCCTTTCCCACCTGTTTTGATGTGGGATGGTACAATCCCATCATGCCTCAGATAAGTGACTTTGTATTAGAGACTTCCCTATTTTATATATTGGATTAAAAGTTTTATTTCTACACTATAAAATGGGGGCAGAACGGGAGCTTGCTCTCTCGGTTCCTGAGATTAATATTAGAGGAGAGAGCAGAGGAGAGCAGAAAAAGGCCACGTGGAGGAGGCGAGGAGAAGCAGCCAAGATGGCGGAGTGCTGAGTGAGAAGCCAGTTTGTGCAGAGTTTGTGCAGGGAGAAGGAAAGTGATGGGAAACAGAGGTGAATAAGTCTGGTGAGCTAGAAACCTTTGATTCTAGGAAACATGGGTAAGTCAGTAGCTTTGTGAGCACTGAATGTGAGTGGGTTTTGGAGCCCAGTGTGTGTTTTTATTTGCCTGCCGGGTGCAAGCTAGGATTAAAGATGATGGCACACCAGTTTTTGGCTCCGTTGTTTCTTTACCGTTTGTCCGAATCCAATGCAAACCTGCATGGGCCAGGCGGCTGTGATGGTAGCCCTGGCCACTGGCTTTACATTCGATGAGGGGGGTGGCTGGTGCCCCATGTGCGTGGACTGATTTCCTGGACTACGACCAGAGTGGGCACTGACTCCTTTGTTAAAGGGATTTACGGATTTTGGAAAATGTGAAATACCCTGATGGGGGTGGGGGGTGGCTTTGCTGGAAGCACTCCCCTGCCCTGGGAAGCTTTTCCCATGGCTAGAAAGAAGGCCAAAGACATTTTGCGCTTTGGGCAAAGTGCTCAGAAACTGATAAAGTGTACCTTTGTGATTGTTGAAACTGTATGATTTGCCATGTTGTTGTATTTTGTGTAATATGCCTAATTTCCTTGCACAGGGATGCCGGTGGTGTAGATTGTGGGTAGTAAAGTGAGCAGAGGGGTGAATTGTTGGGCAGATAAAATATATTATGCTCACTTTGTTAAAGATGGTGCTGCCCAAACAGAAGCTGTCACCCAGGTGATATTAATGTGTGTTGGGGACAGGCTGTGGGCAGGCAGGATCCTTGTAGCCTGGGGCTTGGTTTTAGGATTAAGCCTTTCCCACCCATTTTGATGTGGAGTGGTACAATCCCATCATGCCTCGGATAAGTGACTTTGCATTAGAGACTTCCCTATTTTGTATATTGGATTAAGGGTTTTGACTTCTACACTATAAAATGGGGGCAAAATGAGAGCTTGCTCTCTTAGTTCCTGAGATTAGCATTAGACAGGAGAGAGCAGAGAGAAGAGCAGAGAAAGGCCATGTGGAGGAGGCCAGGAGAAGCAGCCAAGATGGCGGAGTGTTGATTGAGAAGCCGGTTTGTGCAGGGAGAAGGAAGGAGATGGGGAACAGAGGTGAATAAAGTCTGGTGAGATAGAAACCTTTGTTTCTAGGAAACTTGGATAATTCAATAGCTTTGTGAGCACTGAATGTGAGTATGTGTTTTTACTTGCCCGCCAGGTGCAAGCTAGGATTAAAGATGAAGGCCCCCAGTTTTTGGCTCCGTTGTTTCTTTACCGACTGTCCGAATCCAATGTGAACCTGCATGGGCCAGGTGGCTGTGATGGTAGCCCTGGCTACTGGCTTTACACCTTCTCTGCTCTCTAATGCTAATCTCAGGAACCAAGAGAGAGCAAGCTCCCGCTCTGCCCCACTTTATAGTGTAGATTCAAAACCTTTAATCCAATATACAAACAAGGAAGTCTCTGATACAAAGTCACTTATCTGAGGCATGATGGGATTGCACCACCCCACATCAAAAAAAGGTGGGAAAGGCTTAGTCCCAAAACCAAGCCCCAGGCTACAAGGATCCTGCCTGCCCATAGCCTGCCCCAACACACATTAATATAATCACACCCATTACAAGCAAGAAGGGCAACTAATATCACCTGGGTGACGGGCTTCCACGTGAGCAGTGCCATCTTTAACAAAGTGAGCATAATATATTTTATCTGCCCAATAGTCATATAACCAGTAATAATATAGCTAATGTGTGTATAGTGCTTATAATGTACCAGGCACTGTTCCTGCACTTTCCATATGTAGTAGGCAGAATTCTAAGATGACCTCTTTACAGCCAGTAGTTGTGGCCATTCACATGCAGGTTCTCATTGAATTTGGACAGATGGTAAAGAAACAGTGGAGCCAAAAAATGGTGGGCCATTCCTTTATTCAAATCTCGCACCAGCTGATGAGCAACACACAGGGTAAACACTTCCCTCTTCATTCAGAGCTCCCAAAGTCCTGATGCATTATCAAGTTCTAGAACCAGGAGAATCTTCTCCAGTTTCTCCGAGAATTAAAGGCCCCACCAGTCTCAGATGAGCTTGCGAATCCCCTCAGCTCTGGTTCCCCATCTGCACACCTTCTCTTTCCTTGCCATCATGGCTTCTTCTTCAGCACTCTGCATTCTCTCTGCTCTCACTCTTCAAACATGGCTTCTCTCCCTCTTCTCCTTCTTCACTCTTTTCAAAACTTTCTGGCTAGAAAGCCTCTCCTCCAGCAAACATTAGGAAAACAATGGCCCTTTGCCTGACCAGGCGGTGGCACAGTGGATAGAGCATCAGACTGGGATGCCGAGGACCCAGGTTCAAGACCCCAAGGTCACCACTTGAGTGCGGGCTCATCTGGTTTGACCAAAGCTCACCAGCTTGGACCCAAGGTCACTGGCTTGAGCAAGGGGTTACTCAGTCTGCTGAAGCCCATGGTCAAGGCACATGAGAAAGCAATCAATGAACAACTAAGGTGTCGCAACGAAAAACTGATGGTTGATGCTTCTCATCTCTCTCTGTTCCTGTCTGTCTGTCCCTATCTGTCCCTTTCTCTGACTCTCTCTCTGTCTCTGTAAAAAACAAAAACAAAAGAACACTACAAGTGAAAAAACAAACAAACAAACAAAAAAACGATGCCCCCTCCCAAGCAGGAAGGTAATTTGCAATTTCACAGACCACATATACCTGGTGCTGCCCAGCCCCCAATGCAAACTATAAGCGAGCAAACATAAAAATCATATTTTACAAACTTATTTGACCAACAGCCCCCAAGACTCACTCCCTGCCCTCTAGTGTACATGCCATGCATAATCTCCAAGAGTCTGAATATGAGGAGACATTACTCCTGTAATTATGTTATTTTTATTTTTTGTTTTTATGATGAAGTAATTAAAGTACTAGTTAGCCTTATAATAAGGAGATTATCTAATGGACATTATCTTATCAATCCACCCTTTAAATTTGGGTTTAGAGGTCAGAGACAGGAAGTCAAAGAGATTCAAAGCCTGAGAGAGATTTAACATGAGAATGCTTATTCCTTGAAAATGGAGGTAGCCACCTGGCAAGGAATGCAAGCAACCTTTAGTTGCTCAGAGTGGCCTGTGGCTGACAAGCAAGGAAATGGGTGCCACATTCCTAGAACTGCGAGTAACTTGATTCAGCCAACAATAAGAATGCATTTGCAAATGAATTTTCCTCAGAGACTCTGTAGAAAAATTTAGCTTACTTGATTTCAGCCTTGTCATGACTGTTACTGGTGATGTTGATCCTCGCTTTCTGAGTTCATCAAAGAAAGAATTAAGAGCCAAGAACTCTAGCACGAGAGGAAGTTTATTTAGCATGCAAAACAAAGGTGTACTCTAAGAGAAGATTTGAGCAAGATGCCCAGGGAGTTTGCTTTGGTCTTTTAGAAAGAAAGTCACATAGGCTGAAGAAGTGAGCCAGCTGGGCTGTGTGGACTCAGGACACAAGTTATAGAGGCAAAAGAAGGGCCCTCGGGCCCAGGTTCAGGGGGTTAGCCCAGACAAGCTGCTGCTGCCTGCTGCCCCCCTGGTTGCAACTCTTGTGGGGACCCTTAGAGCTTAGGAGAAAAAAAGCAAAGATACACACCTGAAGAAGGAAGGCACAGTTGTGCTCTAGAGAGAGAATACACACTGGGTTCTTTGTCTTAAGGATTTTTAATCTATTTTGTAAAGGCAGGAATTTTAGGTAAGGTCTTGGGAGGATCTCAATAGAATATTCATCAGCTTTCTATGTGTGCCTGAAAATGCTTAACATGCTGATTAATTAAAATGAGTGTATAGGGTCAGGGTCATGGTCTCTACTGATTGGTGGTGCTAGGATGGGTGGTCATTGGTCCTTGCATCTGGTCCTGATGCCAGCTATGGCATTGCTTCATCTGGTTTTGCTGCTTTTCTGGGCCTGGAACTGAAACACAACTAAGTGCTCGATGTTATCTCTAGTTTGATGAGAACCTGTTTCTGTGGTCATCAGATCTGAGGATTTGTTTCTAAGATTATTTAATGGTGGTCAGAACATCATTGTTCTGAGGGTTTAATGCTTAAGGGTATGGTTGTGCAAGGGACAAGGAAGCAGGTGAGTCAGGGACTGTTTCAGTGTCGCCATTCCACTTGCCAAGGAATTTTCTTAACTTCTTACTATCCTTCCTCAATAACCTGAGCAGAGATGGATTTAACAGCAGGTGCACCAGACACGCCCCTGGGCCCCCACTTCTAAAAGGGCCTGCAAAACCCCAACTTTACACCTTTTTCTAATGTAAAAGGTCCAATATTTTCTTCTGTGCCTGGGGCCTCAACAGACCTTAATCCGCCTCTGAACCTGAGCAAAAAAATCCAGCCATATTTTACTGAACTTCTAACCTACAGAACTGTGAGCTAATGAATGGGTCTTGTTTTTTTTTTTTTGTTTTCTTGTTTTTTAAAGTAAGGCTCAGAAGACAGCTTGAGGAGGTGTACACTGGCCAAATTGGGCATAGTTTGAGCATTAAAATAAATAATTATATTAACAGAGTTTAACCCATTGAATAAAATGAATCTATACAGATATACACAAACACATAAAATAAATGTTTAATAAGAACCCTGGCTGGATAGCTCAATTGGTTAGAGCATCATCCCGAAGCACAGAGGTTGCTGGTTCAATCCCCAGGCAGGGTACATACAGAAACAGATCAATGTTCCTATCTCTCTCTCCCTTCCTCTCTCTAAAAATCAATGAAATAAACATTAAAAAAAAAGAAATTTATCTTTAAAAAAGTTTAATAAGAAATGGGATATATACAGCATTTCAAAGTAACCATCCCCAAAATACTTATTAAAACTGGAAATTTGTTTAAAGTGAATATTATCAGTAATGGATAGATAGAAATCAGGTTAGGATACAATGAGAACAGAAATCACTTCTGGGATATTCCTGCCAAAGAGCATAACCTGAATCTAATGATGAAGAAACATCAGATAAACCCAAATTGAAGGGCATTCCACAAAATAACTGACTTATAATTTTAAAAAGTATCAAAATCATGAAAGTCAAAGACTGAACAGAATTTCAGACTGAAGGATACTAAAGAGACATGACAACTAAATGTAATGCTTGATTCTGAACCAGAGCGTTTGGCTGTAAAAGAAATCATTGAAACAGTTGACAAAACTCAAGTGGGCTGAGGATTAGTTGTTAGTAATGTTGTCAGTGTTAATCTCTTGCTGTTGTTAGTGACCTTGTATGCAGGAGAATGTCCTTGTTTGTGGAAAAGACAAGGTATTCAGCAATGGTAGGGAATTAGGGTAGCAACTTCCTCTGAAATAGAAACTTCCTTCAGAAAAATACATTTCTACTGTACTTGCAACATTTCTGTAAGGCTGTTATTTCAAAATTTTAAAAAATATATTTAAAAATTTTAAAAAATAAAACAAAACATGTTTTCTTCAAATCTCTGTAAATATATAATTTTTTTTTTCGTATTTTTCTGAAGCTGGAAGCGGGGAGAGACAGTCAGACAGACTCCCGCATATGCCCAACCGGGATCCACCCGGCACGCCCACCAGGGGCTACGCTCTGCCCACCAGGGGGAGATGCTCTGCCCCTCCGGGGCGTCGCTCTGCCGTGACCAGAGCCACTCTAGCGCCTGGGGCAGAGGCCAAGGAGCCCTCTCAAGCGCCCAGGTCATCTTTGCTCCAATGGAGCCTTGGCTGCGGGAGGGGAAGAGAGAGACAGAGAGGAAGGAGGGGGTGGGGGTGGAGAAGCAAATGGGCGCTTCTCCTATGTGCCCTGGCCAGGAATCAAACCCGGGTCCCCCGCATGCCAGGCCGACGCTCTACCGCTGAGCCAACCGGCCAAGGCCTAAATATATAAAATTTGCAGAAAAAAGAATGAAAAATTTTCTATTCACTTTACTACTGTTGCATTGTGCTTTATAGCTTTATAGTTATCGATTAAATATTCATGTATATGCTTTTATATGCACACTTAAAAATTAAAAATTAGTTCTTTGGTATCTTTTTGGTTTTTATATTTATATATAATCTACATATCACTAACAGTATGCTACAATATTAATTTTTATGGTAAGTTTTTTGTAAGTAAAATACATTGTGTTATTATTTGAAGTGTTCTGATTTGGTTTTAAAATTAGATGAGTGCTTCTTTCATTATGTTTGTCAACTTTGTCATCATGTCAAATTAACCTCAGCTCATAATTAAAGTCTTGGAACAATTGAGTTAATTCATACTTCAGAGAAGAATAATGCCTAATGTTTATACACCCTCTCTTATAAACACTTCCCCTTGGACAGAACCAACAGCGTCATTTTCTTGACCTAAGAAGGCACTAGTGTTGATGAATATTTCACTCCCTTCTCCACCTCACACAGCTTCGTCCCCAACAACGAAAGTCAGGGAGTGAATCTGTGAATATACTACCACTAGTAGAAATTTGGGTTTCTAATTTGAGGCTACTACAAATAGTGCTGCTATGGGTATGCTTATACATATATATCTTCTGGTTAACATATGTACACTTTTCTGTTGGGTGTACATAGGAGTAGATTGGCTGTGTCAGAGTAGTGGAACCACCAATGAGTTTTTTTGTTTGTTTGTTTTGTTTTTCCGCCAATGAGTTTTTTAAAGAAATGTAATAATTTTCTACTTGCACCTACAGTGTATGAATATTCTGGTTGGTCCACCTTCTTATCAACATTTAGTATTTTCTTTCTCATATTAGCCACCCTAGTGTGTTCATAGGAGGTATTGCACTTTGGTTTTAAAATGGGTTTTCCTGATGAATAAACCCTTTTAATATGTTTATTGGCTATTTGGGTATCTATTTGTATGGAGGAGTATCTATTCTGGTCTTCTGCCCCATTTTCTAGTGGGTTGTCTGCAACTTTGTTATCAAATTGTAAGCATTTTAAAATATCTCTATTGTGGATACAAGCCTTTTGTTTATATATATTAAATATATAGTGAATGTATTTTCCCACTCCTTGAGTTGCCTTTTCACTCCCTTAATGTTATATTTGGATGAACAGAAGTTCTTAATTTTAATGTTTTCAAACTTAGTACATTTTTCATTTATGATTAACATTTTTTCTGTGTGTGTGTGAAATGTGTAAGAAATTTTTGTCAACTCCAAGGTCATGAATATGTTCTCTTATATGCTTTCTTCTAAAAGCCTTGTTTTTTTATCTTCTACATTTGGCTCTTTAATACATCTGGATTTGATATTTTTGAATGTTGGAAGGTAGGGGGTCAAGATTCGTTTTTTCCATATGTACATCCAGCTGACTCAGGATCATTTATTGAAGGCTGTTCTTTGTACACTGCCCAGCAGTATGCCTCAGCTCTGTCATAACTCAGGTGACCATATGTGTATGTATGACTTTCTATACTCTTCATTGGCCTATTTGTCCATCTTTGCACAATAACACACTGTCTTAATTACTACACCTTAATAATGGATTTTGATATATGGTGCTGTAAATCTTCCAGCTCTGTTCTCTTCTAAGATTCCCTTGGCTATTTTTTTGTCCCTTGCATTTTCAAACATATTTTTAAATTTGCTCGCCAATTTTCACGTGCAAGAAACCTAGGAGTTCAATTTGGAAGAATTGATGTCGTTACAATTTTTTGCCTCATCCACCATTTAAGTATTTGCTGAGAGACCTTGTTTTTGAGTAATGGAGTTGGCATTCAGTTTTTGGTGGCCTTTTTCCAAAGCCTAGGACTACCCTACAGTTTAGGCATACCTTAGCTTTGAGGATATGCTGTTTTGATTAATGCATTTTAAACAAACCTATTTTGTTGGTCTAATATAATGTTTTCTGCAGGAATAGCTTTTTCCAACCCCCCATTGCATAGATATCTCATATGTCTCATTCTCTCCCTCCCTCTAAACTTAACTCCTTTAACCTTTCCCTTTGTTTCTTCATTTCTCAGCCACGCAAGCTTGTTCTTAACTGGCAATTACACACAAACAAACAAATTAATGTTTCCTACCTATTATAATTTTTTTATTTAATCAAAATGTACTAGTGCTTCCATGTTCCAAGCACTGCTATTTAACAGGGTTATTGTCTTTGTTGGTAAAGAGTGGTGGGTTGCTATATTTTTTACTACAAATTAAAAAATACTTTTATGTAACATTTTAAAAGAAAATTCCTTCTCTCATAATTGATATTTTGTGGAAAAACTATTCTAGAGTATTGAAAACCTACAAATGCATTCTTATGTTACCTTTTGATAATGAAATTAAGTTTCTAAGGATTTTTTGTTTTTCCCTTCCAGAACCACCTACACATCTTTTTACTTACTTTCTTTCAAGGATGTTGAAACTGCAAATGAAACTCTATTGGAGTTTTAAAATAAGGAGTTTGGCTAGGTGTAATTCTCTCATGCTACTATTGAAGACCAATGACAGTAATACTTTCTAGCATTTTATCCCGCGCCTGTATTGATGGGTACTTATAGAGTAGAATTTTTGTACTGCTCTATTTGGAGAGGCATCAAGAACTCCTGGGTGGTTCACATAATTTCAGTCTGTATCAGCTGGGAATTTTGTTTGGCTGAAAGATACAGAACCTGATTGCAGTAGCTCGGGGATTTATTTTTCTCATAACAACAAGCCCAGAGAGAAGAAGCCCACAGCTGGTATGGCAGATTCTTGACACCATCAGTGCCCCAGGCTTCCCGTGGCTTTCTCCTCGGAAATATTTAGTGTGTATCTTTCTTCCTAATACTCACTACATAGTCAGAGATAGCATACCTGTCTCTAGTTTCAGATCCACATCCAATGCAAGAAAGAAGGAAAGACAGAGAACAAGGGGCAGTGCCTATAGGAAGAAAGTAAATCTTGTCCCCAAATTCCCAGCAGACCTCTACTTATATCTCATTGGTGTGAACTGTGTCACATGTCACCTAAAACATCAGAGGTATCCAGGAAGGCCAATATTTTAACCCTAAGCAAAATTAGATTCTGTAGGAAGAAAATAAGAGAGAATGGATATTAGCAGCGAGCTGTGTCCATTATAGTTTTAAACTGCAGATGATACTATTTCCTCGGCAATAATAGTGAAAAAGCATATCAAAATTCCATTTAATTGTGTAACTCTCTAACCTTACTTGTGACCTCAATGTTAACAGTTTTCTTTTAATGAACAAGTTTGTAATTAAAAGAAAAAGCAATGTATTTGTAACCATTAGCCAGAAGAAAAAGTTCTCTGTTTTAAATCATATTGTTAAAGATGTCAGGAGATTCCTGACTAGGTGGCGGTGCAGTGAATAGAGCGTCGGACTGGGATGCAGAGGACCCAGGTTCAAGACCCTGAGGTCGTCAGCTTGAGTGCGGGCTCATCTGGTTTGAGCAAAGCTCACCAGCTTGGACCCAAGGTCACTGGCTCAAGCAAGGGGTTACTCGGTCTGCTATAGCCCCACGGTCAAGGCACATATGAGAAAGCAATCAATGAACAACTAAGGTGTTGCAACAAAAAACTAATGATTGATGCTTCTCATCTCTCTGTTCCTGTCTGTCTGTCCCTATTATCCCTATCTCTGACTCTCTCTCTGTCTCTGTTAAAAAAAAAAAAAAAAAAAAGATGTCAGGAGAAATTTCTTACACAAAGCACAACAAAATTGTATTAAAGTTATTTAATGGTATTTAAAATTAAAAATAAAGCTACCTGGATATTTTCGGCAGGGCATCACAGGGTTGTTGCAACTTGGTAGCGTCAGAAGTAAGCCAAACTTGGCCGATGCAGAAATGGGTGTGACAGGTGATCAGGCTCTGGCACTCTCACTAGTGGAACCGACTGGATAATCATTTATAATCTTGAATGTAATGGCATTAATCTTACAATAGATATAATTATTTAGATACAAGACCTTTTGGATTGAAGTTTATTGCTCTTAACCATATATATATATATATATATATATATGACCACACACACACACACACACAGCTATTCTCTTTGTAAAAATGTGCAAAGATTTCATTACAGATAAAACTAAAATCCCCTTTGAAACTACCCTTTAGTTAAAGGATTCTCTCCAGTTTGGTCTATTTCTATATCTTTTGGATTTTTTTCTTTGTAGAAAGTGGGTGTGTGTTGTAATATGCATATATTGTTTTGTGTCGATGCATGTTTATGTAATAGTATCATATGTTTGTGTCATGGAGCAACTTGCTTTTTTCACTCAGTACATCCTGGAGGAAAGACCAGATAATACGTCTGTTATGCAAAGAATGTTCTTTTTACCCTTAAGCCCTTGGAGAAGGGAGATGGCATAGATATCCTTAGATTCCTAATAAGTACTGACATTGCCCAGGTGTCTGCATGTGGGGGTATGTGTGCTGTGGCTGGCAGCTTAATGGCTAGCTGGCCAGGGGGCATCTTCAACTGCAGTTAACATGAACTCACAGTCAGTACTGAAACTTGCCAAGATGAAGTGGGATTGTTTCTCCTTCCTCAGTTCTCGACATGCACATCAATCCACTGCCCATTTTGGTTTAGAGCAGGGGTCTCAAACTTGCGGCCCGCGGGCTGCATGCGGCCCGCCAAACAATTTTGTGCGGCCCGCAGACTAATCCACGAAGTTCAAAATATTTTGGATAAAATTAAGTAAGCCTAGGGGCCTACTTGTATTTTTCATTTCTCTAGCATCCTAGCTAGATATTAGCTTAGTTAACAGCAGTTGTGATGCTACAGTTTCTGGTCGTTTTGTGACACTGAGTAAACTGCATGTACGATTGTGCTTGTTGTACTGATTTTTTTTTGTTTTCAACTGCAGTGAGAAAAGTGTTGCGTAACAGTTGCCTTTTGTAGACCTAGTGTGGCCCGCCTAATGGCTGTGATCTTGCTCTGCGGCCCACATGCTGAGTTGAGTTTGAGACCCCTGGTTTAGAGTTTGTTCTTGATAGTCATTTTCATCTCATACGGGCAAGCCTAGAATTTAAAAATCGGAGAAGAGGAGGTGAGAACTATGTGTTTGCCTTTCATACTACCAAGCCTTAGGAACAGGACTGTGATCTGTAATATAATAACTTCATGCTTTTCAGCAAATGTGTCCTGTCTAATGTACCAGGCACGATCGTAGGCACTCTGGAGAAATAGAGATGATCACTTAAGGTCTTGCTTTCATGGAACTTACATCCTAGTTGTAGAAGGGAACAATAAGCAAATAAACTAATCAGTGCATAGTATCATATCACTTAAAGTGTTACGAAGAAAAATAATTAGATTGACGAAATAAAGAGTAATTGAAGGTAGAGGGGGCTACTTTAGATGAGATGGCGTCTCTACAGAGCCTGAAAAAACTTCTATTCTTTTGTTTAGTATATGATAGATGTTCGATAACCTTTGGAGTAAATGGATAACTGCATTTGTAGGGGTATACACAAAGTACAATATTAGTACAAGAGGAGAGAAAAATTATTTCTACCCAGATTAAGAGTCTCCGGTAGGATGCATTAGATGGGAATGAAAAATAAGTAGGCATTAGAATAGGAAAGAGACTGCAGGCATAGGTAACAGCAAGTGCAAAAGCAGAGAAGTGTGGAACAGCATCAGTAGTTTCCTATTGCTCAGTAACAAATGACCTCAAACCTAGTGGTTTAAACAGCATGCATTTATTATCTTATAATTCTGGAGATCAGACATCGAAAATAGGTCTCATTGGGTTAAAACTGAGGTTTCAGTAGGGCTGCATTTTTCTGGAGGCTCTAAGGGAAATTTTATTTCCTTGCCTTTTCCAGCTGTTAAAGGTTGCCTGAATTTCTTGGGTCATGGTTTGATTATTCCAACTTCAAAACCAGTAGAGTAGCGTCTTCAAATCTTTCTTTTTCCTGAGCTCTGCTTCTGTTATCTCCTCTCCTCTATGACCCTCCTGCCTTCCTCTTATAACGCCCCTGGTGATGACATTGGGCCCATCTGGGTAATCCCGGGTAATCTCCATAGATAAAGTCAACTGATTAATGCAGCCTTAATTTTCCTTTGCAATGTAATATAACATAGTTACTGGTTCTGAGGACTAGGATGTAGACATCTTTAGAGAACCATTATCCTGCCTACCATAGGCATTGTGTATTCAGGGGTCTGCAAATGGTTTTAAATGCTGGAGTGTAACATACATATAAACTAATGGGTAAGAAAGGGACCAAATAGGCAAAAGCTAGATTTAAAAGATCCTTGTCATCTATGCTGAGTTTGAACCTTGTCCTAGAAAGTAGTGGGAGACCATTTGGTAAATAAGAAATATTTGAGTTTTTGAGGCACTTGAGAGTAATATTGATTACTCTTAATTTTATAAATATACAGATATACATTCTTTGTGTAAAAATGCAATGATTTCATTACACATAAAGCTAAAGACCCCTTTGAACCTAGTCACCAGTTGCAGTATCCTCTCCGATTTGGTCTATTTGGATGTCCTTTAGATTTTTTTACTTCGTAGATGTGTGAATGTGTATCTTTCTTACTTGGCTTGCCATTTGGGGCATGTTTAAACTAAAGACTTTGTCAGCCTTCTGCAGACACAATTTGGGAATCTACTTTCTCATCCTACATACCTGGACTTGAAGGAAGAAGCTTGTCTGCTTCCTTGTGGCCCCTTTTACTCCTAACCTCTTCATCAGTTAAAGAGTATCATATAATCATACCTTCCAAATCATATGTATAGATTCTCAAACCATTTGTAGACTACACAATGCTCGTGGTAGGCAGAATAATGGCTTCCTAAAGATGTTCATATTGTAATCCTCAGAATCTGTGAATATGTCACGTTGCAAAATTAAACCAGGTACTTGTGTAATGGTACCTGGGGACAAAAAAAAAAAAAAAAAAACAGATAAAAAGTTATTGCAAAATCTGCCCCCTCAATATCTGGACATCCCCCTCCCCTTTTTCATATTATGTACTTTTTAAAGCTAGGTATAGCTGCATTTTCTTTTGGGCTTTTTTTTTTTTTTTTTTTTTGTATTTTTCTGAAGCTGGAAATGGGGAGAGACAGTCAGACAGACTCCCGCATGCGCCCGACCGGGATCCACCCGGCACGCCCACCAGGGGGCGATGCTCTGCCCACCAGGGGGCGATGCTCTGCCCCTCCGGGGCGTCGCTCTGTTGCGACCAGAGCCACTCCAGCGCCTGGGGCAGAGGCCAAGGAGCCATCCCCAGCGCCAGGGCCATCTTTTGCTCCAATGGAGCCTCGGCTGCGGGAGGGGAAGAGAGAGACAGAGAGGAAGGAGAGGGGGAGGGGTGGAGAGGCAGATGGGCGCCTCTCCTGTGTGCCCTGGCCGGGAATCGAACCCAGGACTTCTGCACTCCAGGCCGACGCTCTACCACTGAGCCAACCGGCCAGGGCCTTTTGGGCTTTTGAAATGATTAAAATAGCTTTGAGAACATGTTGGGCATAAGAGCATGAGAGGCTTCACTCTGTGGAACTCTGAAGTCCCTCAGAAACTTCTAAGTTCCTCACCTGGATAGATAGTCAAGTCATTAAATGAAAAGCAACTTTTAGAACGGTATGTATATCATGATAGCATTTTGTATAAAAATGGATGTACACAGGCCTGACCTGTGGTGGCTCAGTGGATAAAGCCTCGACTTGGAATGCTGAGGTTGCTGGTTCGAAACCCCAGGCTTGCCCAGTCAAGGCTCATATGGGAGTTGATACTTCCTGTTCCTCTCCCCTTCTCTCTCTCTCTCTCTCTCTCTCTCCTCTCTAAAATGAATAAATAAAGTCTAAAAAAAGAGAGAAAGGAAAATAATTGTTGTATAAAAGTGAATGTACACATATATTTGTATGTGCATTGAAAATCTTTGAAAGAATATAAAAACACATTAAAAATTACTACCAGGGTTAAATACTGTTACCAGACTAAAGGGGTCAGTTTTTCAGTGCATATCAAAATCCAATCAAATGTAGACAGGAGCCTGACTGGGCGGTGGTGCAGTGGATAGAGTGTCGGACTGGGATGCGGAAGACCCAGGTTCGAGACCCCGAGGTCGCCAGCTTGAGCGAGGGCTCATCTGGTTTGAGCAAAAACTCACCAGCTTGAGCCCAAGGTCGCTGGCTCGAGCAAGGGGTTACTGGGTCTGCTGAAGGCCCTTGGTCAAGGCACGTATGAGAAGGCAATCAATGAACAATTAAGGTGTTGCAATGCACAACGAAAAACTAATGATTGATGCTTCTCATCTCTCCGTTCCTGTCTGTCTGTCCCTGTCTATCCCTCTCTCTGACTCTCTCTCTCTGTCTCTGTAGTAAAAAAAAAAATAAATAAATAAATTTAAAAAAAAAAATGTAGACAGGAGTCTATAGTCAAGAAAGTAGGAGTTTATACGTTGAGGAAAGCTCAAGACCAGACTCCAGGATGGCAACCAGGGGATGAGATATATAGGGAAAAATCATTAATCATGGTGGCTAAAAGAGTTGGGAGTGTGGCTCTACTGATTGGTTGGGGCCAGGGTAGGGAGTAGTTGATCATTTTATCAGGTCCTGATGTCAGGCCTGGCATTGTTCTGTCTGGTTTTATGAGGGCGTGTTTGGTAGGTTCTTATAGTTTTATGGTCCTGGGACTGAAATACAACTGAAGTCAAGATGTTATCTTTAGCTTGAAGAAATTGTTTCTGTGGTCAGTAGACCTGAGGCTTTGTTCTTCAGACAGTTTCATGCTAACTAGAATTGATGTCCTAAGGGTGTAATGATTAAGGAAGGAAGTAGACAAACAGAAAGAGAAAGGCTCATGTTTCTGCACAGTTACAATACAACTAGGGTATGAGGACTAAATAGGGCTGGAAATGTTCATTTTTACCTTACAGTTTTCTATACAGTTTAGTTTCATTAATTTTTTCAGAACAATCATTTTACCTTGTTCTAACTGTAATGCATAATGTCTCATACTAGAAATAATGTGTGCCATTCTGCTTTAAAATCTAGAAGAAAATTCTATATGTTGGAAAAGTACTGCTTAAGTTAGACTTTGGCTATAATATTAAACTAACACTTAAAATGTCTTGAGCCTGACCTGTGTTGGTGCAGTGGATAAAGTGTCGACCAAAAATGCTGAGGTTGCCTGTTTGAAACTCTGGGCTTGCCTGGTCAAGACACATATGAGTGATAGATACTGAATTCCAAACTGTCCTTTTGCTGTTCTGCTTGGCTGCCTGACCCCACCCTTAATTACCAGACAATCGCCCATGGGACAAAGGAATTCCAGGAAGTTGGTCAATCACCCCAATGAAGAGTATTCCAGAAAGCGGAACATACCAGCACACCCTTGCTTGAGGCTATCCCTAACCTTATAAAGTTTTGTTTTGTTTTTTTCTGAAGTTGGAAACGGGGAGGCAGTCAGACAGACTTCCGCATGCGCCTGACTGGGATCCACCTGGCATGCCCACCAGGGGGCGATGCTCTGCCCATCCGGGGCGTTGCTCTGTCATGACCAGAGCCACTCTAGCGCCTGGGGCAGAGGCCACAGAGCCATCCTCAGCGCCCGGGCCAACTTTGCTCCAATGGAGCCTTGGCAATGGGAGGGGAAGAGAGAGACAGAGAGGAAGGAGAGGGGGAGGGGTGGAGAAGCAGATGGGTGCTTCTCCTGTGTGCCCTGGCAGGGAATCGAACCCGGGACTCCCGCACGCCAGGCCGACACTCTACCACTGAGCCAACCAGCCAGGGCCCAACCCTATAAAGTTTTACCTCTGTTTTCGGAGCTCTTCTCCCCTGAGAAGTGCCCGGCAGGGTTCCTTTCTTCCATTCAATAAAGCCTGTTACTCTGGTCTTTCAGAATCCCATGGATTCCAACAATGAGAAGCAACTACAAGTTGATGCTTCCCACTCCTACCCTGCTGCCTTTCTCTCTCCTTCTCTCCTCTCTCTAAAAGCAATAAATAAAATCTTTTTAAAAAAATGTCTTGAGATCTTTCATATGAAAAAAGTTATAATTTGATGCTACATCCAAACTATTTCTTCAGACTATATTGTTCTTACAGTGTTTGGCCTGGCAGAATCCTCATCAGCTTTGAAAACATCCTCAGAGGCTGACTGGCTAATCTATATATATATGTATATATAGTTAAGCAGTTTAGAGGCAACAATCTATCCACATGTTATACAATTTTAAGTCTAAATACAACTGACATTTTCTTCCTCAGTGTATTAAAAGAAATTTTCTTAGGAAAAGAGAAGAATATAGATTTTAATACTATAAAAAGATTACCTCATTATATAAATGATCTCTTTGCCATTTTTTTTCTCATCTCTAATGAAGTCCTGATTGTAACCCCAAAGAGACTAGTTGAGTTCATGCATTTTTTTAAAGTTTAGATTCTCTAGTAAATTTATAAAAATTAACTTTATATGAAAATGCTTGTTTTCAACCCTCTAGCTACTGCAAAGCTATCAATAAATGTAAAATGTTCTTCCTATATTATAAGACATTTCCTCATAGAAATATATTATTTTAAACATTTTCAGTAATTAAATAGATATAAAAACTTAACATTTTGATAACCCTCATAAGCATTTCTAAAATGTCACAAAACGTGAACATGAAATAATTTCTGAAACTAAGTGCTCTCAAATTACTTGACATGAAAAATTCTGTTCAAGTAGCCATTACTCAGCCAAAAGCATTTTAACTACAGTCTGAAGTTGCCACTTTGAATTTCTCACTAGTAAGCATAAAGCTGAATGGCCTAGGTAACATATACTTGTTAGGAATCAGGGAATCTCTTAATATAGTTTCAAATTCCTTATCTATATAGCCTGTGGGCTAGATGTATTTTGAATGTTTCAAATGTTAGAAATGTGATGTAGAGCTTATTACATAAATATCTGTCTCTGTGCCTTGTCAGCACCCCATAACTAAACACATTAACGCTTTTACACAAATGTATGATGTGTCTATAAATATGAGATATTGGGCTTGAAGTTCTCTGTGATCTTGGTCATTTTTCTTGGCAATTATCTTAAATGCTAAAATGAGAAAGACTAGATAAATTATTTCATTTTTTTTGTGGTGAGAACATTTTTAAATTATTTTCAATTACAGTTGACACACAATTTTACATTCGTTTTAGGTGATTAGCTATTAAATACCTTACAAAGTGGTTACCTGGATAAATCTAGTACTCATCTGGCACCATATATAATTACTGCAATATTTTGTTACTATATTCCCTATACTACACTTTACACCTGTGAATATTTTTTAACTGGCCATTTGTTAAACTAAGTAGATGGTATATAAACTTTTCAGATTCTAAATCTGAATGTTTATTTAGTTCTCTGATAAAGAAACTCTACAATTGAATCAGTTATATCTCTTTTAATAATTAGGCCTGACCAGGCGGTGGCGCAGTGGATAGAATGTCGGACTGGGATGTAGAGGACCCAGGTTCGAGACCCCGAGGTCGCCAGCTTGAGCACGAGCTCATCTGGTTTGAACAAAAGCCCACCAGCTTGAACCCAAGGTCGCTGGCTCCAGCAAGGGGTTACTGGGTCTGCTGAAGGCCCATGGTCAAGGCACATATTACAAAGCAATCAATGAACAACTAAGGTGTTGCAACGCGCAATGAAAAACTAATGATTGATGCTTTTCATCTCTCTCCGTTCCTGTCTGTCCCTGTCTATCTCTCTCTCTGACTCACTCTCTGTGTCTGTAAAAAATAAATTAAAAAGAAAATAATTAGTTCAGTGACTCTCGACATTCTTGAAAGGTGAGTAGTTATTTATGATTTATATATACATAAATATCAAGAAATGCAGGTCAAGAAATATTCCCACTTGGTCTTTTAAATAGTTGAAAACAAACTAGTTTTCAAGTTCATGAAGACAGATTAGTTTTTATTTGCAATTTTGATTTCCAGAATGTGTTCCAGTAAAAGTGGCGAGGCTTTCTGGGGGTCTGAGGACCCCAAGGGTCCACGACTCACTGTAGGTCTTGGCTTCACACAGAGAAGAATCCAAATTCAGACCAGCAGAGTTTAAAGTGAAAATGAGTTCATTAGTGAAGCAGTGAGGTGGAGAATGGGCTACTCCACAGACAGAGCAGCCCCTCTTGAGCAGAAGTTGCTTCCTTTCCTGAATTTCATTTAATGGGGTGGGGGTGGTGTCAGGTATTCTCAGGGGTAGTCAACCTTTTTCTACCTACCGCCCACTTTTGTATCTGTTAGTAGTAAAATTTTCTAACCACCCACCGGTTCCACAGTAATGGTGATTTAGAAAGTAGGGAAGTAACTTTACTTTATAAAATTTATAAAGCAGAGTTACAGCAAGTTAAAAGCATATAATAATAATTACTTACCAAGTACTTTATGTCAGATTCTTGCTAAGTTTGGCAGAATAAATCTTTATAAAACAACTTACTATAGTTAAATCTATCTTTTTATTTATACTTTGGTTGCTCTGCTACTGCCCACCATGAAAGCTGGAACGCCCACTAGTGGGCGGTAGGGACCAGGTTGACTACCACTGCAATAGAGGGAGGAACATTCAGGATCTTCCTGGGTTGAAAAGGTGGAAATTTCTCAGAGGAACTTGGTCAGCCATGTCATGTACTTACACTGTCTTTTTGTTTCTGGTCATAGTGATACAGGGTGTATCGTTTAGCATGCTAGAGTATTACAACTGTATAATGAACTGGGTTACTGTTAAGTGAAATTAGTTGCCATATTGGATTGAGCTGTCCTCTGTAAATTTTAAGCCATAAATCTGATTGGGGTGGGAGGCAGTCTTAATTCTTGACAGTTCTTGTAGTTTTTACTGATTGCAGGTGTTTTGCTGTATAACCTATCTCATAAGGTTCTATGCTCATAATTAAAATTTGAACTATGTTGAAATGGTGAGAAACATTGTGTGGGCCTCATCATTTTCCTATGAAAACCAGGAGGAAGAAATTGAACGGGGTTAGACCTAGGGTAACCAAAGGGAACCTGCAAAACCCCATTTTGTTTCAGAGCCTCAATCTTGCAATCTGAATCCCAAGAAAAATAAGTCCTAAATCTCAAGGGGTAAGGCTCCCAATTGAGGAAAGACTGAAACTAATGAACTAGACAGCTGGTGATGTCTCTCTTGGGTGGAGGTGATAAACTTGGATAGCTGAGTTATGGGCGGAGGATGAAATGAAAACGAGAGGTGAGATGTAGCAGGCCAGACCACAGAGCCGGCCGCTGAGCATAGCATAAATTTGTTTTAGAAACGCTTCATTTGTCCAGTATCTGTGTTAAAAAATAAGAAGAAGAAAAGAAAAAAATGTATTCGATTACCTTTAGGTATAAGTCCTCTTTCATTTTCTATGTTTTCTGCCACTCCCTGTGGTTATGTGCCTTGTCACTCATGTAACTTACCTGATGGCCCCGAAGGCACTTAAATTTGCTAGTGCTGCCTGTAGGATATGCTATTAAAGCAGATTTTTTAAAATTGAAAGGTTGTTGGTGGTAGAGCGAAGCTAGTGTAAACTTAGGAATTACTATTGCAGTTCTGAGAGACTAGAAGACATTCAGCTACCACCAGATACCTTTTCCTCAAATAATATTTATTGAGCATTTACTATTGTGTGCTAGGCACTGGGGATATAATTGGAAATAAGACAAACATGGGCCTCATGTTTATGGAGGGAGATAGACATCAAATCAGTAAACCTGCAAATTGGAAGACTAATATAAATTATTGTGGAAAGGAAAGAATGAGATGAGAGAGAAATGGGAGTTCTCCCTTATTTAAATGGAGAAGTCTCTTTAGGTCTCTCTGAGGCAATGACATGTTGATCACACTGAAGGCTGAACCAACCAGGAAAAAATAGGAAGAAAATGTCTTTAAAGAGTATATTTGAGAAATAGAGCAATGTGGCTGGAATGTATGAATGAGATAAGAATGGAGAGATGACTAAGGGCAAGGTCATGAAGGGCTTATTGGCCATTTAAAGAAATTTGGATACTATTCTAAAGGGTAATGGGAAACCATTGAAGGAATTCAAGCAAGGCTAGATTAGAATTTTAGGAAGTTACTTGGGCTGTTGTGTGAAGAATGGACTGTAATGTATAAGGAGAAACTGCTGCTATCATCTCAGCTGGAAGTGATGTGGCTTGAGGCTGTGCAGGTGGATAGATTGGATGTGCAACACCTTTCAAAAGAAAACCTCTTAATGGATAGAATGGGGGTGTGAGCAGAAGAAAGACTATAGGGAGAATTGTCAATGTTATTTAAGCTCTGAAAAAAGAATCCCTTGACCAGAGACTATAGAAATGACACACTGGAATTTATCCCTACATTTCTAAAGTTGGTGGGCAATCACCATGATTCTTTGTAATTTGGCAGTTTCCCAAAGTCATGGACTTGTGCTACTTCTCCTTCCATTGAAAAAGATTTAGGTTACTTCAAAGGCCAGTAGACGTGGGTATTTCTACCTAGTGGCTATGGAACAGAAATTTGTGAACAAATGGGTACTGTTACTTAAAGAAGCACTTGACTAGTCTGATGGCCTGGATGGAGGTATTCAGTTCAATTTAGTGAGTTCTCAGGAAGGAGATGCTGAGACAGAATTTGGGATGCTTAATATTTATCCAGGGATCCACACCTATGAAAGGAAGAAGGAGAAAGTGGGATTGAACAGATAAAAATGTCAATTTCAATGTGGGTTTAACAAAGTCCAAGTCGACCCTGCAGGAACTTTGGAACACATATTGCCCATCAGAGCGGCCCGCGTTCGGTCAAACTGCTGGGTCTTTACCTTCCTGCCTTCCTCAGTTGTTAGATGTAGGCTGCCCCAGCGATGGTGTGCTTTTGGACTCTGCAGCCCAGTCAAACCCTGAAGGAGGTGACAACTGGGTGTCAAGTGCTTTCTACAAGTGGATGAAATATCCCCATGTTCACCACAAGTGTAATATTGCTTAACAGAAGTAGTGAGTAATTTGTTTTGTGTGTGTGTGTGTGTGTGTGTGTGTGTGTGTGTGTGTGTGAGAGAGAGAGAGAGAGAGAGAGAGAGAGAGAGAGAGACAGGGACAGACAGACAGGGAGGGAGAGAGATGAGAAACATAATTCTTAGTTGTTCATTGATTGCTTTCTCATATGTGCCTTGACCAGGGGGCTACAGCAGACCAAGTGACCCCTTGCATAAGCCAGTGACCTTGGGCTCAAGCTGGTGAGCCTTGCTCAAACCAGATGAGCTGCACTCAAGCTGGGGAACTCAGGGCCTCGAACCTGGGTCCTCCACATCCCAGTCATATGCTCTATCCACTGCGCTACCACCTGATCAGGCTAGTAGTGAGTAATTTGGCTAGCTGCTTTATTATTTTAATTTATGTAGTTCCTCTCGTCCCAGGAACTCAAAGGAAAATATGCATTTTTTTTAAAATCACAGGATATTTATCAATCATTGGCACAATCCAAGAGAGTGGAATTAAGAGGTTAGAGATTGGAAGGAGAGACCAAAAACAGGAAAGGCACAGAGGGGAAAAAAACTGATAGAGGAAGCTTTTAGGAGCAAGGACAAGCACATTTTAGTAAAATTCAAAGAGTATGGCACCCAGGCCTGGGCCTTATTTTTAAAAGCTCTACAATTAACACATCTTTAAAAATATTTTTAAAATCACATTGTAAAACTTAGCTGTCTCTTGTTTCTTTGGCAGATATGCAAAACATGCATAAAAGAGACCGACTGTTTATGACAATTCAGAAGAATGATAGCTCAGGTATTTCTTTCTACTTCCCAAGTCTGATTTTATTGATTTATGGTAAATTATGCATAATACACAATTGGAATGTTGATTTCAAAATTTTAATCATGGATAGCTCATTTTCTGGGTCACATTGAAGGTTTCTTCAATTCCCTCCCAATGGATGTTTAATCATCTTCAACAGTGCTTGGACAACCACGCTTTCCTTCCCTGTGCTTGTCCTTAGATGGTTAGAGCCTTATAGCCATATGATCCATGATATACTTAATAAATGTTAATTACTTTACATGGCACATTATTTATATAATTGAGGCAAAGGTACAGTTATTTTGCTTGAATGAATCAGGCCATTATTCATGCTGGTTGGCCTTAAAGCACCTTCTACTTACCTTTCACTTGATCAAAATAGTCAATATGCAAAACTAAGGATATTATGGAGAACGCTTGACCAAACATTTTATATTATTTTAATCTTATTTGGCTTATTAAATTTATTAGTTTTCAATTTCAACCTTTTTCATATTTCATTGAAATTTTTATTTTTTCTAAGAAATACAGCTATGACTTAAAATAACTATATACTTAATTTGATTCAAAATAATGTGATAGATAAATGCTTATAGTTGCTGCCTAATATTTTTTGTTGCGACACCTTAGTTGTTCATTGACTGCTTTCTCATATGTGCCTTGACCGTGGGGCAATAGCAGACCGAATAACCCCTTGCTCAAGCCAGTGACCTTGGGTCCAAGCTGGTGAGCTTTGCTCAAACCAGATGAGCCCACGCTCAAGCTGGCGACCTTGGGGTCTCGAACCTGGGTCCTCTGCATCCCAGTCTGACACTATCCACTGCGCCACCTCCTGGTCAGGCATCTGCCTAATATTTTTTAAATTAAAAAAAGTCACATTTTGTATTTTGGCATTATACTTTTAAAATATTCTCAACATACTAACTTAAATGGAAGTATTTCTTTTATGCAAGAATACAGTGGTGATATTTTTAAAGTTTCTATAGATATACTATGAATGTTGTAATATATTATTTCTTATATTTACACAAAATTGAGACTCATGGACTCAGATAAAGACTGCAGTGGTTACCAGGGGGAGGGGAAGAGAAAAGAGGAGGGAAATAAGGAGGGGGAGGGGCATAAAGAGAAACAAATATAAGGTGACAGAGGATGATTTGACTTTGGGTGATGGGTATACAACATAATCGACTGTCCAAATGATGTGGAGATATTTTCTCTAAATATATGTACTCTGGTTGACAAATGTCACCATGCTAAATTTAATTGAATAAAAATTAAAAAAAAAAAAAAGACCTGTAGTCAGCAGGTTGCTATAATTGTATTTAGACTTCCAATAACATGATATTATTTCTTTATCATTTTCTGTTTTTGATGAAAAACAGATAATGTGGTACTCCCTATGCCAAATGGAATGAGAAACATTAAGTATAAACCAGTAGACTATCAACAATTACACGCGTTAACTGAAGCAAAAAAATTAGCTGCTGCCTCGACAGAGCTAAAGGTTAGTAGCTGTGTATGTGTGTGTGTTGTAGTTTTATAAAATTAAATTGTTAGGAAGTAAAATATTTAAATGTAAATATGAAAATAAATAACATTTTAAATAGAATCTTCTAACTTAATAATAGTGAATCGCAGCTAACATTTATTAAATGCTTTCAGACATGGTGCTATCTATGTAGTTTACATCCATTACTCATTAATGTTCATAACAACCCATGAGGTCTGAATTCAAGTTAATTTTAGAAAGATTGGTATTTCATTAGCTTTCAACAATTTCTAACTTAATTTGAAAAATAAAATCTCAAGTAAATGCCAGCCATAGATTATCATCTGATTTAAGACTTATTCTGAAATACCATTCAAATATGCCCTCAGGGGCCTCTGTTCCAGAATTCCCTTTTTTTTTTTTTTTTTTTTTTTGCCTTCACCTAAGGAAAGGTCGATCTGGACCAGATTCGAAAGGATTTTATATGAAAGTGATTGTGCACAGTATTTTAGGGCTGTGTATGGTTTAGGATTACAATGCAATGTTTCCGTCTTATATGAACTAGTAGAGTACATTATAAATAGCATCACATTATAAAAGCTTGGATGCATTAAAAATCTGGTTTGACAAAGCAACATATTAAGTAATTTATAAGTTTTAATATATAGATAATATTTTTGTTTTACATTTGTTTTTATTTTTAAGATCTTATTTATTTATTTTTATATTTTTAGCAAGAGAGAGAGATAGACAAGGACAAACAGACAGGAAGAGAGGTGAGAAGCATCACCTCATGGTTGTGGCACCTTAGTTGTTCATTGATTGCTTTCTCAAATGTGCCTTGATCCAGGGGTTCCAGCCAAGCTAGTGATCCCTTGCTCAAGCCAGCGACCTTGGGCTCAAGCCAGTGACCTTAGGCTTTAAGCCAGCAACCTTGGGCTTCAAGCCAGTGACCTTAGGGCCCAAGCCAGCGACCATGGGGTAATATCTATGATTCGATGCTCAAGCTGGTAACCCCGTGCTTAGGATGATAAACCTGTACTCAAGTCAGTGACCTCAGGCTTTCAAACCTGGGTCCTCCACATCCCAGGCCGATGCTCTATCACTGTGCCACTGCCTGGTCAGGATTAAGGTCTTTTTTTTTTAAGGCAACTGTTAGGAATCCAAAGCACAGTTGATGCCCTTTTCTAGAGAAATTACATTATCCATAAATTATATCTCCTTTAACTAAGAAGACCACTTATAAAAGTATGACATTAGTTGTTTGGTTCAGATATAACTTTAAGATAATTTAATGTTACCAGGACATTCAAAGAAATTTTATAGGAAAATCATTTATTTAACTATCATCCTAATAAAACTATTTTATATTTCTGATTTCTTTCCTGACTGCTCACAAAAATTAGGGAATATTTCAAAATAAATATGAAGCGATAAAATATCCCCTAAATTTTGTGAACAGTGTACATATATACGTATTTAAACATACACACATATATTTGATTTTTTCCATTATAAACATAGACATGAAATTATGTATAGGTTTTCTCCTAACATTTTGCCACATAATTTTTTTTTATATGACAGAGACAGAGAGAGAGTCAGAGGGAGGGACAGATAGGGACAGACAGGAAGGCAGAAAGATGAAAAGCATAAATTCTTTGTTGCAGCACCTTAGTTGTTCATTGATTGCTTTCTCATCTGTGCCTCGACTGGGGGACTACAGCAGAAAGAGTGACCCCTTGCTCAAGCCAGTGACCTTGTGGTCATGTCTATGATCCCATGCTCAAACCAGAGACCCCGCACTCAAGCTAATGAGCCTGCTCTCAAGATGGATGAGCCAGTGCTCAAGCCGGTGACCTGAGGATTTCAAACCTGGGTCCTCTGCATCCCAGTCCAAAGCTCTATTCACTGTGCCACCACTTGGTCAGGCTCAATATATTTATTATGTCCATCTTTTATTCCATCCATCCATGCATCCATCCATGCATCCATGCATCCATGCATCCATCCATCCATCCATCCATCCTGCACCAAAAAATACCATTTTGGTTGAATGTGGAATAGTTGAATGTTAACATCAGTATTTGAAAAAGTGAATTTCCCTAATAATTGGATTACAATCAAAGAATAAAAATATTTAATATTTTTAATAGTTAATGAGGTTTTTAAAGTTTGACATTAAGTGCAGGGACAGCCTGAACAGGCAGTGGTACAGTGGATAGAGTGTTGGACTGGGACGTGGAGGACCCAGGTTTGAAACCTGAGGTCACCAGCTTGAGTGCAGGCTCATCTGGTTTGATCAAGGTCAACTTGAGCCCAAGGTTGCTGGCTTGAGCAAGGGGTCACTCGGTCTGCCGGAACTTCCCAGTCAAGGCACATATGAGAAAGCAATCAATGAACAACCAAGGTGCCGCAATAAAGAATTGATGCTTCTCATCTCTCTCCCTTCCTGTCTGTCTGTCCCTATCTGTCCCTCTCTCTGTCTCTCTATGTCTCTTTCACACACACACACAAGTTCAGGGACAATCATTTCTCAGCATTGCCAGCTGGTAGATTACTTCTCTTATCATTTTCGAACACTTTCTTCTTTTCTTTTTACAGTTTTATTTTATATTATATCTAGATTAAGGAAGGTATATTGGGAATGTTCTATATGCTTTGTGGAGTCTTCCCTTTTCACTTAATTTAGAGATAGCAAGTTCACATTTTGCTTCTAATTTACTCTTGTAAGATGTGAACAATTCCCAACCATGCTTTATTCTTAAAAGACTCAGGGTTTAAATGAAACTAGAGAACTGGAAATTAAATATAACTCTTAAAATTTATTTTGTTTAATTTTATAAATGTTAATATACTAGTCTACAACAACTAGAATTATGAATATAATATCTGTTACTCTTTCTTATAGTATTAATTGAATTTTTATAAAATTTATGGGCTTAAGAAGAATATTTTATTCTTCCAAAAGTTAACATTCTCCTTTAATATTTGCATTAACTATCAGTTTATTTGCCTGTTTTACTAATTACATATGCTCATTTATCTGCACAGATTATGAACAGATTTAATGAACAGATTTAACATTGATAATTATTATAACACTTTAGTATGTCAATATTAAATGTAAATATACTTAAAACTGAATGATAAAATGTTAATAATAAAGCACCTAAATAGATTTTTGCTACAAATTACATCTAGAATACTTAACTACATTTAAAAAAAAATTTTTTTTTTTTCTGAAATGAGAAGCAGGGAGGCAGAGACAGACTCCCACACGCACCTGACTGAGTTCCATCCGGCATGCCCACTAGGAGGCCATGCTCTGCCCATCTGGAGTGTTGCTCAGTGCCTGGGCCAACTTTGCTCCAGTGGAGCCTTGGCTGTGGAAAGGGAAGAAAGAGATAGAGAGAAAGGAGAGAGGGAAGGGTAGAGAAGCAGATGGGCTCTTCTTCTGTGTGCCCTGTCCAGGAATCGAACTCAGGATTTCCACACGCCGGGTTGATGCTCTACTGCTGAGCCAACCAGCCAGGGCCCTTAAACTACATTTTTTCAAAATTAGTAAGAATTATTGTTAATTAACAAATTCAGAAGACTTGCCTAATTTTATTACTGGTGTTGTTATGCTGATTAAATGTGATGGTCAGTGATTATGCACAAATAATAGGATTCCTTATAAGACACTGATGTGGACATTGAGTGAGCTAAATCTTTCAAAAGCTAAGATTGAACCTGAAGCCAAATAGTAGATTCAGGCTGAAAATCAAGACCAATTTTTGATAGTTTATATGTTAAATGTTCATTTCCATTTTAAGCATAAAAGAGATCTTTATGATTATTTTAATTTTATTTTTGTCTAACGAGAATGAATATTTATTTATTCTTGTCCAATTCAAGTATCCATCTATTATTTCTTTTTAAACGTTATATTATAGAAAATTGTAAACATATGTAAAATTCGAGTAAATGGTATCATTAATCTCCATGTAACATTATCCAGCTTGAAATATGACCAACTCTTGGCCATTGTTTCTTCTATACTCCAACCCACAATTTCCCCTTGTGACAGATTATTTTGAGGCAAATTTCAGATATCACAATATTTAACCATAAATCTTTTAGCATGTATTTCTAAAAATTTAAGGAAAAAATTCTAAACCCTAAAATAGCATTATCATTAAAAATGTTAAAAAGTTTTATTAATAATTTCAAATATCCAGTCAATGTTAAATTTCCTTGACTTTCTTCAATTTTTTCTTAAAGTTTATTTAAATCACTATCTAAATAAGATCCATATAGCCATGGACAGATAGCTCAGTTGGTAAGAGCATCAGCCGGAAACACAGAGGTTGCTGATTCAATACCTGGTCTGGGCACATACAGGAATAATAATAGATCAATGTTCCTGTCTCTCTCTCTCTCTCTCTCTTCCTCTCTGGATAAAATTTAAAATTTTTTTAAATAAGATCCATATATTGCAATTCATTTTTACTTTTTCTCCTCTCTCTTCTTATGTTTTTAGAATTTATTACTTGAAGAAATTTTATTGTTTGTCTTTTATAGTTTCTTACAGTTGGGATTTTGCTGATTACATCCTGGTGGTGTCATTTAACATGTTTTTCTGTCTCTTGTATTTCCAGTAAATTGATAGTTATATCAACAGACTTGATAGGATTCAGGTTCAGTTTCTTTTGGCAAGAATACTTATTGGAGGAATTTTTGTGTTCCAGTGTTTTTCTATTACAAATAGTACTGCAGTGAACAGCTTAGTTCATTTATCTTTTATGCTTTTGCTAATGTAGTTTTCAGATAGATTTCTCTAAATAAAGGTAAACCCATACAAAATGTTGATATACATCTCCAAATTCCCTTCTGGGATGGGGGTGGAGGGTTGCATCACTTCGTATTTCCATTAGCAGCTTGAGAGAGAGTGTGTTTTCCCATAGCCTCAGAGAGTGTTTGCTTAAACATTGGCATTTTTGCCAACATGATAGATGAGAAATTGCAACTTAGTATATAGTGTTGAATTTTTCTTGAGGCATAACTCGTATAAAGTATACAAATTTTAAATATACATCTAAATGAATTTTGACAAATATGTACACACATGTAAGTAACACTTAAATAGTCCACTAGCTATTTTTGTTTATATCTAAAGATGGAACATCTGGCCTGAAGCACTTTTATGCCATTTCAATGTGCCTCTTTAAGTTTTATTATCTTGGATCATCATAGTAAAGCACATAAAACCCCTAGTTTCTGATTCTTTTATAAATTTATTACTTTTGTTGTTTTAAATTTATTGGCATTCTGCATAAATCATCATTCACCTTAAGTGTTGATTTCATATGGTTCATTACCCAGTAAAATGAATTGGAATCACCTAGAAATCTCTATATTGATAAAAATACAACTTTGAAACTTTTTGGTTTTTTAAGACTTTATTTTTCTTCATTTTTGGCCTGAGGATAGAATTGAAGTCAATGAGTGAATTTATAAAAAAATTAGGATGTTTTACAAAATATTGAAAAGGTCTAGTAAAAAATAGTAACTTTACTCTGACTTTTATAGTCTACTTAATTGGTCTTTCCTTAGGCCCAAAGGCAGCAGCATTGACTTTTATTAAGCTATAAAAATGTGTCTACATCTTTCACCAATGTGTTTTAATTTTTTTGTTACAACATGGACCAAATATGTCAAAGAAATCTAATTCTCAAAGTTGTGTCTGCTGCAACAAATTTTAGAAACTACAGATGATAAATAGTTGAAATGAGTTTTAGGTGTTCTTAAAGCAAGCAGTAGCATGTCAGTTTTTAGAAACACTATGTATTTTTATTTTTTAGACAAAATAGAGATCCTGAATATATTCTGGCAGTGTACTGTTTTTATTTGAATGTACTTTTCTTCTAATTTCATAACTGTAGCACTCTTAAGACCTTCTGAAGAAAAGACTTGACTATGACTGTTTTTCTATGGTAATATCTGGGTTATTTTATTTTCTTACAGGCCTAATTTCTTGAATCAGTAAGCAAAATAGCAGAAAGATAAACTCAAGGTTAAATTAATCAGTGAATGACAGCTAGAAATAGCATGCATTATAAAGAGTCTTTTTAGGATTTGTCTTCTAAAGTTTTTATATATATCTTCAGTATTGATCTGTTAAAGCTTTCAGACTAAGCATTCTAGTAGTAGAAAAAATATAAAATGCACATTTCATCAAGTTTTGGATTTGAGTAACACTTTTGTAGATGTTTAAAAGTATTAATATGGAATACATGAGTTCAGCATGCACATGAGTATGTCAGAGTCTAACAAGGGAACGGACACAAGTTGAGGAGGTCTTCAGTGAGTAGAGGGGTCTTTAATTCAGGAAATGGTTACACAGCTGATAGAGCTGCGAGCCCAACAGGACTGAGAAACTCGGTAAGGATGAGCACAGCAGGAAATCGTGCTGTGCCTAAGTCAAAGGGACGTTTAAGAAAAGCCGGCTGTACCACGTCTCACGAGCCAAGGTTACAGACATGGTTGGAGCTGTGGTAGCACTGTCAGGGAAAGCTGGAGCAATGGAGAAGATGCAGGTGCTCCCAGAGGCTTCTCTGAGAGCAGAGACGGCAGGAGGAGTAATCCTTTGGTTTCCCTTTTTTCCTTCCTTTCAATCTTCCACTGCCATTTGCTCCCTTGGCCGTACCCAGCTGGAAGCCAGCTGATAGGAGTGTTTGAGAAACAGGCTGCTTTGTGATACAGAGAAAGTCAGGGAGATGGCCAAGAATGGATCTCGAGGCAGACAATCCCAGGCCTGGCAGAACTTGTCAACAGAGACCCCAACACACTAATAATATGCTGCTTTTTAGGCCTGACCTGTGGTGGCGCAGTGGATAAAGTGTCGACCTGGAATGCTGAGGTCGCGGTTCAAAACCCTGGGCTTGCCTGGTCAAGGCACATATGGGAGTTGATGCTTCCTGCTCCTCCCCCTGTTCTCTTCCTCTCTCCCCTTCTCTCTCTCTCTCCCTTCTCTCTCTAATAAAAATGAATAAATAAAATCTAAAAAAGTAAATAAGTTTTAAAAGTCGTCAAATTTGGAAAAAAATATCAACTTTTAAAAATTTGAGTTTTAATATACATGATTTTTAAATGATTTCTTTAAGTATTTTAAAGTAAATATGTGCCCAAATAAAAAACAAAAAACAAAAACAACCTACAAAGTTATGGAGTTGCAAGATTAAAAGTGCATGTTTAATCTGACCTGTGGTAGCGCAGTGGATTAAAGCATTGACCTGGAATGTTGAAGTCGCTTGTTCAAAACCCTGGACTTGCCCAGTCAAGGCACATATGGGAAGCAACTACTACGAGTTGATGTTTCCTGTTCCTTCCCCACTTTTCTCTATCTATCCTCTTTCTAAAATCAATAAATGGAATCTTAAAAAAAAAAAAAAAAGGTATATGTTAAAGGTCACACCGCCAGGCCTCCTAACAACTTATCCAATAACTTTTTCCATCCTATGCTCAAGGATCAGACAAAAAACCAATTCATACACCAAGATTCTATGTAATTCTGATGTTTATGAGCTTTATGATCTTGACCAAATCTTTTAACTTCTCTAAACATCAGTGTCTTTATCTGTAAAATGGGAATAATTATGCTCATGATCCCTGGCAGGGAAGATATGTCAAAAAGTGAGGAAAGATAAAGTGGTACACACCTCCCAGGTTCGATTCCCGGCCAGGGCACACAGGAGAGGCACCCATCTGCTTCTCCACCCCTCCCCCCTCCTTCTTTTCTGTCTCTCTCTTCCCCTCCTGCAGCCGAGGCTCCATTGGAACAAAGTTGGCCTGGGCGCTGAGGATGGCTCCGTGGCCTCCACTTCAGGCACTAGAATGGCTGGGCAGAGCATTGCCCCCTGGTGGGCATGCTGGGTGGATCCTGGTCGGGTACATGTGGAAGTCTGTCTGACTGCCTCCTGCCTCTAACTTTGGAATAATACCCCCCCCCCCCCCGCAAAAAAAAAAGTGAGGAAAGATATGGAAAAACCTTTTGGGACTGTGTTAATTAAGCTGTAATTTATTGTATGTATGGAAAATAGAATCACTTCACCTTTATTTTCATAAATGCTTTAAAAACAGTTCCTAAATTTGTCAATATTCCAAACCATGTTCTCCTCCATCTCCCTGCTTTTTGTTTAATATAGTGCTTATTTTAAGGTGAATTTTCTGTTAGAAGATGCACTAATAGGATTGAAGAAGAGTAAGTACCAGTATTTAATTTAGAAAATATAGATGAACCGTTTCCATTGTGGAAAACACATTTTAAGAAGCACTGAAATGGCTCATCTTTTGTTCCTCTAAGTCTAGATCAGAAAAGCAGTGCAGACTTCAAAGCTATCTAAGGAGCAAACACTGCTTAATCAGCACAGGCAAGTGTGGTGGCAGGAGCACCGACGGCTAGCTGCAGTCAGGTAAGGGCGGAGGCAAGTCTCAGTCACCCACAGAGGAATGGCTAAGACTTGCACTTACTCAGTCAGATGTTCTATAAAGTTTCATGTTAATTAAACTATTCTAATCAAAATTGAAAGTTGAGGTTTAAATATGAGTCAAATTAAAATCATTTCATTTCCTTAGTTTAATTTGGAATTCAGTGAATATAGTAATGATGCCTTTTGCTTTCCTAAGGGGGGGAAAGTTTTCTTCTTTATCTGCTACTCGATTACCTTTTTACATCCCCACTCATTCTTATACTTACTTCCATCATACTTGGCACATTGGAGAATAATATTTTGTTTACCTATTTGTCTCCCCTATAAAATGGTAAACAGGACAAGCATCCTATCATACTTACTTTTTTTGTTGTAGGACATGTAGCAGGAGATATAGAAATACTTTCAATAAATAAATGAACAAGTGAACAAGGGGGCTCGAGTTGCTCAGTGATTTTTGGATATAGCTGAATCATGACTGACTTACTCAATTTGGATTTTTGACTTCTGTTATTATTTCTAGCATTCACTTCAAGATGAATTAAAACAAAATAATGATTCTATACTTGATCTTAACTATAATCTTTGAAAAATAAATTTCTTCTCAAAGGTTAAGGCACAAAGAGAAAGCAGATGTGTTGTCCCTTCACTGGAAGCATATATACTAGTTTTAATGGGTGGTATTTGTAAATTGTGCTTTTTAAAATGTACATTTTGAAGTATATATTTTATATCAAAATAGATACATTTTGTGGTTTTATTCTAAGTCATATTTTCAAATACCATTCAATTTACTTTTGATACTTTGCATAGTAATAGGAGTTTCTTATTTTGGCAAGAGATTCTTACATGTGAAGTAAATGATATGATTAAAAGTGGTTTTACATCTTTGTATAATTTAAAACACAGAAAAATAAAATTATAGAGACTTTGTCACAATATGGCTACTATATTATAATACTTATCCCTCAAAAAGTCACCCGTTGTGGAGAGAATGTTTGGCTTATTAAACGTTTTTTTTTTTTTGAAAATTTTCATAGCTTGAAATATAAAAAGGAAAGCCATTAGAAGGCTTTAATTATAGTGCTCACTGATGCATGCTCAAATGTGAAGGAAGACTCTGGTGGAAGTGTTTTTATCTCGGCTGTTTCATAGTCTTCGTAAAGTGTTGTTCTTGAGCTGAATATAGACTTGTAGAATAAACATGCAGAATAGGCATATACAGATCATTGTGGAAAATAAGGCTTCTTGTTGACCTGGAATAGCACAAAGGTGATAAAAGTGAGGAACGTTCAAGTCATATAATAATAACCCTAATGTCTTGAAACTCTTAAGTGTTGAAAATTGGAAAAAAAGAATTCTAAGAAAAATGTCTGTACTATTTTAAAATGTAGGCTAATTTCAATATGTGTTCAGTAAAGTTAAAAAATAATAATGGAAGGAGGTCAGTTAGAGTGTGATTAGACTTGTGGGGAATTTAGGGACAACAGAAAAGCAGGAGTTTAAGTTTTATCAGTGTTTCTCAATTTTTTAAATCTATGTTTCCTTTTAATAAAAAAAAAATGATAGAGATTTGTCAAATATCAGGAGAAATAATGCCAGATTAGGTTTACCTTTGTCACTGAATATTTTTAAACTTGGGATCTTGTCAGTGCTTATATTACGAATAAATATTGTCATTTGAAACATTGCAACCAAAAAGGAAAATGATGTGGAATAAATAATGTAAAAAGGCATATTCAGCCAACTGTTTTATGACATTAGTTCATTTTTAGTTCGTGTGTCTAGTATTAAGCAACAGTAGATATGAGAAAATTAAGGAAAAGGTAGATAGTATCTCATTTGTTAGGTTTTGTTGGTAAATAATGGAAGGATACTTGTTAATAAGAAACAAATAAATAGAATAATTAATTCTCAATTTTTAATAAATGTATTTATTTCTTAGGGTGGAGAGAAGGGGAGAGAGAAAGAGAAAGAGGGGGGGAGAGAGAGAGAGAGAGAGAGAGAGAGAAGGGGGTAGGAAAGGAAGCACCAACTCCCATATGTGCCTTAACCAGGCAAGCCCAGGTTTTCGAACCAGTGATCTCAGCGTTCCAGGTTGACACTTTATCCACTGCACCATCACAGGTCAGGCTCTCAATTTAATTCATGGGTAATCAGGGCCAAGTTTAGGCTATATATCATTGGCTGGTGAAGTTGAAGACACTGTCTGAATTGGTATGGTTCACAAGGCCATCCAATTCTTTTTTTTTTTTTTTTTTGCATTTTTCTGAAGCTGGAAACGGGGAGAGACAGTCAGACAGACTCCTGCATGCGCCCGACCGGGATGCACCCAGCACGCCCACCAGGGGCAACGCTCTGCCTACCAGGGGGCGACGCTCTGCCCCTCTGGGGCGTCGCTCTGCCGTGACCAGAGCCACTCCAGCGCCTGGGGCAGAGGCCAAGGAGCCATCCCCAGTGCCCGGCCATGCGGGAAGGGAAGAGAGAGACAGAGAGGAAGGAGGGGAGGGGGTGGAGAAGCAAATGGGCGCTTCTCCTATGTGCCCTGGCTGGGAATCGAACCCGGGTCCCCCACACGCCAGGCCAACGCTCTACCACTGAGCCAACCGGCCAGGGCCAAGGTCATCCAATTCTTAACTCTTTAGAAACCAGAATGTTATTTTCAGAATGGCTTCCTCATAAAAGGAGTTAAAAGCTTTCCTTTTAATTATCAGGAAAATATATGGCAAATCTTTTATTTTCTTCTTAAATTTTTGAAGAATTTATCACTGAGACACCTGATACAGGGTTTTATTTGGCAAAAATTTTAATACTCAGTTTTTCAAATTAAAGATTTTAATATTTCAATTTCTTCAGGAGATATTGGACTAGACAGATTTTCTATTTCTTCTAGTTAGCTCTACTAAGGTGTAGATTGTCATCCACATGTTTAAATTTACAAATTAAAAATTTGCCAGCATTTTCTAGTATCTTCTGCCATTGTGCTGGCAGGTCACCCTTCTGTCTAATCACATTATCTCCACATGGCTTTCTGAAGTGTTTCACTTTGAGTCATCTCTGTACTAATATTAGCTGCTTTGGGAAACTTTTTTATTTTGCCAGTTGTTTGTCATTTTACTTTTGAACATTATGCAAAATAGGACATTTCTGCCTTCTACTATTCTGTTCATAATAGAAGTCTTCCCTGTCTATTTTGAGAATAAAATCAGAAAAAAAAAATTAAAAGTAAAATATTCTTATGCATCATCATGAGACACTTTATTTGAGCATTTTAGACCTTCAGACTTACCTCTGGGCCTACAATGACATCTAACTTTTGGGGGGTAATGTAGAATGTGCTGGGTAATATGTTAAGTACTTTACATGCTTTATTACTCATTACAGTGACCCTACAGAGTACAGAGTAGTTCTCAATGCCACCCTCATTCTACAGATGAGAATCTTGAGGTTCAGAGGACTAAAGTTATATGCAGAAGGGAAATCAGCTTATTTATTTGAAGGTGATGTTGGAGCATTTGCCTTTAGCTCCTGTGCTTCACGTACTGAAAATTGAGCAGCTTTTTCTTTTTCCAGAGCCTTCCACTTGCACTGTATCTAATTGGTCTAGCCTTGCTGGGGGGGAAAAAAAAAGATTTTTCCAACTTTATTCTTTGAAATCTGTACCAAAGAAACTAGACACATAAAATTTCTAAATGTAAAATTGTATTTACATTTTTAAAATTACACTTAATAATTAATGTTTTTTCAAACTATACCTCTGGAAGACCTTGATTAACTTTCCTAGAATTCCTTCTTTCAGAATGACTGGGTTAGGGGTTTAGGAGGAAGTTATTTAAATTGGCCCTGTGAAAAAGAATTATGATTTTTATTTTAATAAATATTTTTGAATAGTAAAGTGGTTTATTTGTTCACTTTACTACTTTTACTATCATTCCTACAAGAGGTGTTTTTATAACCAAATATCTGTTAGAAATATATGTTGTCTCTCGGTCACAGTTTTAAAGCATTATTTTAAAAGTATCACCTTTATACAGAGGATATCATGTGGTTTTACCAAGTAAATGCTGTCTGGAAATGCATCTTTAAAGATGACACTGAGACCAATCTCTGTTCGTACTGTGTGACTCAGGGCACCAGAGAGCTCTCTCTGAGCCCAGTTCCCGAGCTCGTTCCTCAGTCAACAGTTGTAAGACTTCCTTGTGTGGCCACTGTGCACGCTCACTTGGGACACTTTCAAGAGTGACAAGCGGATCAGGTAGCTGAGTCTGAGGTACCAGGCTGTCTGCACTGCTGAGCTCCTTCCTTGTTGCAGGACCAAAGCTTTGGCCTGCAGCCTGCACTGCTGCCCTCATTTTCTGCAGACCTCCAGGCTGTTCGTTTCATATCTGGAACATTCGTGTCCTCTCCGGCTCTGCCTTTCATGACTTGTGGCTCTTTGCTTATTGTTTGCTAAAGTGGCTTCTGACTCTGCCACTCTCTTGCTCCCCAGGTTTCGCTTGCTCTGCCAAAATTGGTAACTAAGTGGTTACCCTAGGAACCTCAGGAAGCTCTAAATAATGTTTGATGTTCTGAGGAGACTAATTCAACACCTAGAGCTCTGGCACACTCTGGAAGGGGGCGGGCCTGTGCTGAGAGTGGGCTCTGAGAGCTCATAGACACTCTTCTCTGGCCGGCTCATCTTGCAGGTGGCGGCATTGCAATGGGCATAGCTAGGAAGTAGATTAATATATCATCTAGGGAAAGGTCACACAGAGACTCCAGAGGTTTTTTGTAGTACAGTCATAGCCAATGTGCCAGAAGAAAGGTCAAATAGCATTAGGAGGCACTTAAATTGGCAGATTTGGACCTGAAAAGCAGCCTAACATTTACTTGTTGCCCCTTCAGATGTGGAGGAGGTTTGCATGTACTGCAGAGCTGCAAGTGGGTGAACTCGGGGCCCAGCCTGGCGCGTCAGTGATGCACTGGGCAAGGGCCTCTTCTTCGGACTCACCATTTTTAGTGTTTTGTGTCCATCACAATTTTTATCTATATTTCCTAGATCATATTCTACAACACAGAAATATTCTTCATGATATTCTGTAATAATGAATTTCATGGTCCTATATATTAGGGAAACATGTTATATTTCATCCCCTTTTTGGAGATGCACTTTAGCACGATCAGATTTCTGGGAAATCCTGCACTATAGAAACTTGTCTGATTTTGTTTAGTTCACAATTTTCCATTACTGTTTTTATAGCCACAATTTGGGAAATGTTAGTCTGAATTTATAACCTAGTACCAGATTCTTGTAGTTCTTGCAGGCATTTAAAAAAATGCTTCTGAGCGTCGGCCCTGCGTGCGGGGGACCCGGGTTCGATTCCCGGCCAGGGCACATAGGAGAAGTGCCCATTTGCTTCTCCACCCCCCCCTTCCTCTCTGTCTCTCTATTCCCCTTCCGCAGCCAGGCTCCTTTGGAGCAAAGAGGGCCCGGGCGCTGGGGATGGCTCCTTGGCCTCTGCCCCAGGCGCTGGAGTGGCTCTCTGGTCGCCGTAGAGCGACGCCCCGGAGGGGCAGAGCATCGCCCCCTGGTGGGCAGAGCGTCGCCCCTGGTGGGCATGCCAGGTGGATCCCGGTCGGGCGAATGCGGGAGTCTGTCTGACTGTCTCTCCCTGTTTCCAGCTTCGGAAAAATACAAAAAAAAAAAAAAATGCTGCTGGCTTTTGTTGGGCATTCAGGACAAGTAGAGATATAGGCTGGTCTTCTCTGAAGGATCAGGGCTATTAATCTATGACACCAGGATGAAGCTTACTAGAATTATACATACAAAATAGCATGTTGATCTCCTATATGAACAAAGCCCCTTCTGTTGATTTGGATGTTCTAACTATAGCTTTCTGGGTGCTGAAAATATAAGGGAACTAAGCTAGATGGTTTATAAGTGCCACATTTTTGTTTAAATAAATCTATTATAGAATAACTTCTGGTTTTACTCCACTATTATGTACCCATTATTCATTTAACAGTTTAAATATAATCTTAAAGATAATTCTGGCAAAAACTACAAGCTGAAAAAATACACAGTGAATTGTTCGCTACTTTAGCACCCTGCTTTTCTTATATACATACCAACAAAACCCCTGTCTGATATAAGTGAATAGGCTGGGACAATGATGGCACATATATAAACTAGAATACTATGCAGCCATTAAAATAAATGAGAACTATGAAAATTGCTTTAAAATGCTTAAAATATTATTCAAAAACCTCAGTATAAGAGTTAATATGCCATTATTACAGCTATTTAATATATGCATGTAGGCCACAGCTAGAAACATATGCAAAAATAAAAGCAATCATTGTATTAAAGTGTTGTAATCATTCCTATTTTTAATTTTATGCCATTTTAATATTGTATTTTTACAATCATAATAAATTAAAACTCTTCTGTGACTTCACTAAATCAGCCATAAACAAGGGATAGACTATAATATTTCTGAATGTCCATTTAGAGCTGGTTATGTGTTTACTCCAAAAATGACAACACCATCAACAGTTCAAATGCTATGGAAATGTTTACCTGAAACCTATGTGCTCTTATTGATCAATGTTACCACATTACATTTGATTCCTAAATTAAAAAATGTCTATATTAAAATAATATAGTAAAAGATCATTAAGATTTATTACTTAAGTTAATATATAAAAACAAAATATACTTTTACTCTCATCTCCCTAGCTCAGGGTCTCTTATCTTAACTTTTGGTCCAAAGATTTACCTGATTCCCTCCTGCTCGTTTTCCATTTTTACCGATCACCCTGCTCCTTCTAGCCTACTCTCCATCTAGCCTGCTCTCCATCTAGCCTGCTCTCCATCTTGCTGCTCTGGGGATCTTTCTGAAACCCAGATCTGCAGAGCAGGTGGAGTCAGCTCAGCCTCCCTCAGGGCTTCCCATTGCCCTGAGCGCTCTCTGTAGAGGCAAAGCTGGGACATGTAGCACGCTTGCCTTTGTTCTAGCTGTTACTACGCCCAATGTTTCGCTTATGCTTCTTTTCCTTGAGGAACATTTGGTCCTGTCAAATAGTATAAATTTTGTTTTTCTTCAAGATTCCAATCTGGAACCATGTACCTAATCCCATTTGCTGTTACCAGGTAGGTAGGCTACCAATGCAAGAAGGTTATTATTGGCAATGTAGCCACAACACAATTATTGGACCAATAAAACATGATAGTACTTTTTAACATATTAATCCTATAATAGAAAAGTGAAAACAAACATTCTGGGTGCTCTGAATCCAGAGACATTTCCTAAGCATGGAAATTTTTGACAGAACCAAGGGCCATTTGGCATGGAGTAAATATACTCATGGGCATTCTGGGCAGGACCAAGTTTCAAGGACTTTTTGCCATGGACCAGATGTCTCCATGGATATTTTGGGCAGGATGACATATCAAGAACCTTTTGGTATGGACCAAATATCTCAGTGGGCATTTTAGACAGGACCAAATATCCACTAATCATGTCTGGCAAGTACCAAATCCATGTTAGAAATTTAGAATATAGTTTGAATAAATAAACTGGTGAATAAAACAACATTAGATTAAATTTCTACTACTAGTTAATTTTTAAGCCTATATATGTTTATGGTGATAAAGGATTGAGATAATGTCTATTTCAGGTATAAACTGGAATCTGAAATAAAATCTTTACTCAATGAAGAGAACATTGGAAATGAATGTCTTTCTGACCTTACGAATTTTGGTGAGATTTTCTAATTGATCCTATATTTAAAGGGGTATTTTAAAGATGAAAGTAGGCCACTCACTTCGTGTTCTCTCAATATAAACTGCTGATTGTTTTTTCCTAAAGGGATTCAAAAATAAATCTGCAGTCTAAGAACTTATTCATGAAAAAAACTTTAATGTGTTACCTTGATTTAATTTTGTTTCATCATAGAACAAGAGTTATCAGAACAATGGTACATGTATCTGAAAAATGTGATAAATCCTATTCAGCAATTGAGAGCATATCTAAAATACAGACAACACCACATTGCACAGCATTCACATTCACATGCTGAACTTGACACCGTGAAAATACCGGCAGAGGTCAGTATAGTACCTTTACTTTTTTGTTGTTGTTGTTGTGACAGAGACAGAAACAGGGAGAGGGACTGATAGGGACAGACAGGCAGGAAGGGAGAAAGATGAGAAGCATCAATTCTTCGTTGCAGCTCCTTATTTGTTCATTGATTGCTTTCTCATATATGCCTTGACCGGGGGGCTGCAGTAGACCCCTTGCTCAAGCCAGCGACCTTGGGCTCAAGCCAGTGACCATGGGGTCACATCTATGATCCCACACTCAAGCCAGCTACCCCTTGCTGCGGGAGGGGAAGAGAGAGAAAGAGAGGAAGGAGAGGGGGAGGGGTGGAGAAGCAGATGGGCGCTTCTCCTGTGTGCCCTGGCCAGGAATTGAACCCGGGACTCCTGCACGCCAGGCCAACGCTCTACCACTGAGCCAACCGGCCCGGGCACTTTTTGTCCTTTAAGTCTTCACTTCCATGTCCTCCTCTGCGTGGCCTGTCCTGATCGCTTACCTGAGAGAAGCCATCGTCACTCTCTCTTACCTCACCCTGTTTTTACATTACTTACCTCCTCTTGATACTTTCTTAGCTGTTTTTTTTTTTTTTTGTCTTCCCTGACTAGAACATAAACTCCGTGATCATAATTGCACTAGACATAGGCTTTTAGATTATTTTTCTTACTCTATTTTTCAGTTACCGGTAATGTTGTTATATTGCTTTCATAAATAATAATTTTTAAAAAACATTAAAAATCCCATGCCAGCCTGACCTGTGGTGGCACAGTGGATAAAGTGTCGACTTGGAATACCGAGGTTGCCAGCTCAAAACCCTAGGCTTGCCTGGTGTAAAGCCAGAAGCCACAGCCAGGGCCACTGTCACAGCAGCCCTGCTCACGCAGGTTCCCATTGGATTCGGACAGTCGGTAAAGAAACAACGGAGCCAAAAACTGATGGGCTGTCATTTTTAATTCTAGCTTGCACCTGGCGGGCAAGTAAAAACACACACTGGGCTCCAAAACCCACTCACATTCAGTGCTCACAAAGCTACTGATTTATCCAAGTTTCCTAGAATCAAAGGTTTCTAGCTCACCAGACTTATTCACCTTTGTTCCCCATCTCTTTCCTTCTCCAGCGTCAAACTGCACAAACTGGCCTCTCACTCAATACTCCACCATCTTGGCTGCTTCTCCTGGCCTCCTCCACGTGGCCTCCTCCACGTGGCCTTTCTCTGCTCTCTTCTTTAATGATAATCTCAGGAACCAAGAGAGCAAGCTCCTGTTCTGCCCCCATTTTATAGTGTAGAAATCAAAACCTTTAATCCAGTATACAAAATAGGGAAGTCTCTAATACAAAGTCACTTCTCTGAGTCATGATTGGATTGTACCATCACACATCAAAAAGGGTGGGAAAGGCTTAATCTCAAAACCAAGCCCCAGGCTACAAGCATTCTGCCTGCCCACAGCCCGCCCCCAACAAACATTAATATCACCTGGGCAACGGCCTCCACGTGGGCAGTGCCATCTTTAACAAAGTAAGCATAATATATTTTATCTGCCCAACACCTGGTCAAGGCGCATATGGGAGTTGATGCTTTCTGCTCCTCCCTTCTTCTCTCTCTCCTTTCTCTAAAGTGAATAAATAAAATGTAAAAAAAAAAAAAAAAATCTTTAAAAAATAAACCCCATGGCCAGCTGGGGATTAGAGGCAAGCATGCACTGGAAGGCAAGGGTGATTGAAACAGACAATCTGTTAAACTCTCTGACATACCACAGACAAAATCAAAACATGGTTGTAGAGTGGCTAGGGCCCCGCTGTACCTCTCAGCCCAGGTTTGAGTGTCTGGAAGCCCCTTCTGATAAGCACTGCCTGGTTATGGCATCTCTTGAACCCTCTTCCACAGGTCCTTGAAGGGACTTTTTATTATGTAATTTTTCATCACTTACAGACTATTGAGATTAATTTCTGTAAGTTAAATATACATAGTGAATGAGCTGCAACAATTTGCAATCTACTTGTTTTAAATGTTTCTATAGGTTGATCTTGTGAAGAGACAATTAAAATTTGTCTTTGAAAGACTTAGCCTGGAGCAACAGAAATTAGAAAAGCCTCTTTCAGACTGGAGTATTAAAGTAAGTGTGACACAGATAGTAATTTGTTGGTCAATTTGTTATTTGTGTTAAATAAAACAATCAAGTTTGTGTTTTTTTCCAGATACTAGATCATTGTTTAGAAGAAAGGAGTAACCAGCTTAGTGAACTGCCCACGGAATTAGAAACTGTAGATTGCCCATACCCTGATTTGAAATCTTCAATTTTTAATGAGTTCTGTAACTTTACAGAAAAATATCAGGAGAAACTTCAAGATTTAGATCTGCAGTTAGAAGGCATATACAGGTAATCAGATAAAACTAGTGAAATTATGGAGCTTTTTGCCACTAAATTTTATTTTTGTGGGAGGTTACTATACTTCTGATTTACTATTTCCATAATTACTATGTGGTTGGAATATAGTCAGTCAATAAATGTATACATTGACTATTTGTTGAATAGAAAGGGTTTTTTTTTCTCCAAAATAATTTCCCTGAAATAATGGTTTTTAATGCGGTTGAAACACGATGAAAATAGCCCTCTCATTGAGTTCTTTACTACACAGGTAAGAGTTTTTTTTCAAACATTAAATTTCAGTAACTATGAATATTTGTTTCAAGATGTGAAGAAACTCTGCTTAAGTGCAAATTTATAGGTTAGTTGTAATTGGTTATAATGGATAATGTAGCCATGAAATTGGGTTATTTGCAATCCACTGTGATTTTGTCTTATGGTAAATATAAAGTATATATTCTAAATTTTTAAAAACATGATTATATAAATATTCTTTTTTTAGTGCACTTGGAGGGGCGGGACAGACAGGACCAAACAGGCAGGAAGGGAGAGAGATGAGAAGCATCAACTCATAGTTGTGGCACTTTAGTTGTTCATTGATTGCTTTCTCATATGTGCCTTTGCTCAAGGCAGCAACCTTGAGCTCAAGCCAGTGACCTTTAGGCTTTAGCCAGTGACCTTTAGGCTCAAGCCAGTGACCATGGGTCATGTCTATGATCCCATGTTCAAACTAGCGACCCCGCACTCAAGCTGGTGAGCCCACACTCAAGCTGGTAACCTTGGGGTTTTGAACCTGGGACCTTAGCATCCCAGGCCAATGCTCTAGCCACTGCAACATGGCCTAGTTAGGAAAACATGGTAATATTTTTAAGAAAATGTATATTTGGTTGTATCCTGGGAATGATAATCATCTTCTGAATGACAAATATACTATTAAGTAATTTGAAATTCAGTTTTGGCAGAGTCATCTTCTCTATTATAAATTCTATATTAAAATTTATTTAAAGAACAAACTCAGAAATGTCATTCTGGGTCCGATCAATAGTTTGCCTCATGTAATGTTTGGCATATGAAGTTTCTGGGGAATGTTTTGTAAGGAAATATGCTTTTAATTCTATTATATTGACCTCAAAGCTTTCTCCAAGGACTGTGTATTTAAAAAGGAAAAAAAAACTACTGGAAAGACTCATTTATAGTGTCCTTTTGCTAGGGGCTGTTACTTTAAAATAGAATAAAAGAAATATTACAAATATTCATATTTCTTACATTCCTTATTGAATTGCCCGTAAATGAAACATTTCTATGAGTCTCTAATTGTAAAATAAACATCCTCTCTCCTCTCCCTATCCCAACTTTGTTAAAGAGATTTTGGAACTCACCAAGCAAGAGGAAGAGGGTTTTTTGGTGGTTGTTGTTTGTTTGTTTGTTTTGGTGGGAGACTCATTTTTCTTGGGTTGATTCTGTCTATGAGAAATTAAATCTGACTCTGTCCTTTTAAAGCAAGTTGGCTGCCCCATGACCTTTCCTTCCACATGGCATTTTGTCCCCTTAGCAAAGACGGCTGAGGCTGTGGTGTTTCTAGGTCAGCAGCTTCAAACTATTGAGAAACTTGCCTTAGCAGCCTGGAATGCCTCCCTTCCACCAAGATCTATCTATCCTTCAGGGCCCCTTACCTGCCTGTTAATCTGAACTCAATTTCACTCTTCCTTTGTACAACCTTGTAGCACTCAGAAAAAGTTGAGAGTCACAGCTCCGCTGATGTTACTGAAGATTAGGTAGAGAATAAGATAAATATACATCACATGCTAAGGGAAGAAACAAGGCCTAGAATAAGATAGAAAGGGGGTAGGGAGGACATTCTAACATGGATATTAAATGACAAGATTCTAGACCTTTTGAAGACAAAATCATTTATTAACATTTGCATCCTTAGCATTAAGCATATCTGGGCACACAGCAACTTTTAAATAAATGATTGTTCAATTGAGTCAAAAATTGAAACAATGAAGGTGAGAGTGGCAAGACCTGTTATGAGGGCAGGAGGAGTCTACATTGGGGTAATATAGGTTTTTGAATATTCATTTAGTAGGGTTCCTGTCATGTATAATTATACAGAATAAATTTTATTCACTTGGTGACTCAAATCAGGACAAAACTCAGAACTTTTGTTAATACTTCTGAGGAATCGTGCCTTT